>NC_133619.1:98574143-98659143 GCF_048593235.1 Sminthopsis crassicaudata
TCCTTTATTCTTCAATTATTTTGTACAGCTTAGTATCAAAAGATATAAGTGACCAGGTTACAACCTTGTGAATGTTCAAGATTGGAAGATCCATTCAATGCTCTACCAGTAATCAAAGTCAGGAGCAAAATCCACTGAGATGATAGCAGTGGCCAAAGATTAAAGAATATGGAAATATGAAAATATGGAAAGATATATACCTAACAAGAGAAACAGCTTTATGAATTCTGAATCCTTGCAAGGAAAGTAAGTACTGACTTCAGATTCTAGTAAAGTACTGACATTCAGAGCCCAATAAAGAGCTATAACTAATTGGAACTTGATGAAAACTCCACAAAGGGAAAAAAGAACTTTCAGGAGTCTTGATATACAAATCATCCTTACATGTTGTTTGTATATTATGCTTTTGTATTTACATTTAAGCCCACTTTTCCCTGAGACCTTATGTGTACAAAGAGAAAGTGCAGTCTATCCAAATAGATTTACACAAGGTATTCTTTCTTTGCTGTCTCGAAAAATGTCATGTGTAAAAGTTTGTTGATTGATAATGGGGATCATACTGATTGGGGCTCAGAAATTATCTAGGAGCCAAAAAATCTCACTACAACCCTGAGGAGAGTAGCCATCGATCATCCCCTAGAAACTCAATTTTCCATTGCAAATGGGAATTGGAAAAGTGAGTCCAGAGTAGTTACTACATACAAGACATTCCTCATCACTGTAGCTACTAGTGCAATCTCCCTCCAAATAATGTACCTTTTTGTATTTTGGTAAATATAGTTATTTATTTTGTGTATATTTGATATATATGTATTTCCTCATGCAACTCTTTCTTTAGCATCTAAATGTAATTCTTGGACCTTTCACAAATTGTTCTTAATTTGCCCTCTGTGGCCAAACGAACCAAGCCTAATCCATCTTTCACTCCATGACCAGTTTTGAACAATTTGAGGAAGAGGACAAAAGTTCATCTTGAAAATCAGGCGCTAGGAAAAAACCTCCTGACTCCTGCAAACATGACTCTTGGCACATTCAACTCATAGGAATTGTTTTCATTTATAATAACTCTTCTATTATACAAACAGGGCATTATTTCACAAACATGAAAATTAGATAGGGAAGGTATTATTGTTTCCATTTTATAGATTAGGAAATGGACTCAGGACAATTAAATTATTTCTTCTTAGTCTTTCTTCCTCTTAGATCTTGTTTCTTTCTAATAAAAAGAATGTACAACAGTGATAGAGGAGGCTAATCTCCTTTACACACCCCAAAACAGACATAAACTGATAAAAAGGGGACAATAGAAGCCTCTGTATAAAGTATACCAATTAAAAAAGTGAGAATAATATTTGAACATAGTTTAATAAATTAGCCACCATTGGGAATTAATAGAAAGCAATGTGTAAGCACTGAGCCACAAATATTAGATTGTGAGCTCCTTAAAAGCAAAAACTATCTTTTTCCCTTTCTTTGTATCACTGGCACTTAGCATAATACCTGGCATAAAGTCACTTAACAATGATGACTGTTGATTTGACACACATGCTTTATTAGTTTCATTTGAAACATATTATATGGCCTCCATTTAAAAATAGCATTGGCTGTGGAAGCCATATCCTCAGGCACCAAAGAAATGCAGAATTCTGACAAGCTTCAGTTGATTTTCCATCTCATTCTTGTTTCTTGGCTCAATAACTGGCCCTCCAACAGTAGCAAGCATACCTTGGCTGCCCTAAGTCACCAAAGATATGCTGGAGGTCTTAGGAGACCATCTGTTAGGCATTGGACATATGTTATAAAGGAGCTGGTCACATTTCTAAAATGAATTTCCATAATGCATTGTCATTGGCCTACAATTAGCCCAGTAGCTCATCATGTTTAATTCATGCTTAATTACCTCTGAATCCCCCTGATCTTCCCATGAAGTCCTCAAATTTTTACTTAAGTTAGTAAGTCAACACATGCTGAATTTGTCAATGCACCAGTGGTGAAATCTCACAGTAATGCTACTTACTATAGCTTCCACTCAGTCACAAATCATCATCATTTGAGGATAGTTTTAGAATAATGAAAATATAATCTAACAGACATCAGGCATGTGAACTCAATACTAAGCATTATTGTAATGAATTCTCTGTGACAAGTCATGAAATTCTTAGCCAGCATGAACTTAGTAGAATATAGTCATTTAACTTAATTTAAAGTGTTAGTACTGAGCCCATCTACTTCAGCAAATACAAGTTCAATATAAATTAAAGTGGTTTGGAGAAAGAGCCTCAATAGCTGTTCTCTTCCTTTTTATACAGAATTAGCAAAACCCCTGAGATCCCAATGGCTCTTCATATTCATTTAAATGTCTTTTCTTACCAAACATCATCTGGCTCTCTACTGTACAGAGTAAATCACAGGACTACAGAATGTTATCTCTGGAATAGAACTTACAGTAGTGTGTTATGTTAGTGAATGTTTAACAACTGGCTCTCCAAAACAATTACATAGAACATAATTTTAAGTTTACTCTACATTATTAAGGGAGGAGGTTAGGTAGTACAGTGGTTAGAGTGCCAAGCTTTAGTCAGGAAGACTCAATTTCTTGAGTTCAAATTTGGACTTAGGTATTTACTAGCTGTGTGCTCTTGGGCAAGTCACTTAATCTTGTTTAACCATAGTTCCTCATTTGTAAAATGAGCTGGAATAAAAAATAAGAAACCACTCCAATATCTTTGCCAAGAAAACCCTCAAATGGGATTAAATGGATGTGACTGAATAACAACAAACATTATGAAGATTTTCTTTTTCAATTTCTTATATCTAGACAATTTAAAAATCAAACCTTACTCTGTAGGGTTCGCCAGCTTCTGAGGTATGAATGCTTACAATGGAAATTTAACAATCAACTCTCATAGACCAGTTTGAGATGGCTTCAGAATGCCTCTGAATAGATAAAAATACCAGGTCTGTAAATTCCGGTAAAAACCTAGCCTCAGAAACTTTTTAGCTATATGATCTTAAGAATGTTACTTAATCTCTATCATTTTCAGTTTCCTCATATGTAAAATGAGAATGATGATAATAGCACTTATCTTCTAAGGTTGCTGCAAGAATCAAAAAAATTACAAAATATTTGTATTTTGCAGTATGTGCAGTATATGGCACATAAGTGCTATATAAATGTAAACTATAATTATTGTTATAGATATCATCCAATCTATTGTTCTGTCAAAGAGAAGTGTTCTGAAATTGGTGACTTAGACTTTTGTGAGAAATTACTCAAGGACATAGAGTGAGTTTGTGTTACATCTGGGGCTAGAACTGAGTTCTGTCCTACTTAAGAGTTTGAGAATAATTCTCACATTTTCCAAAATGCTTACAAAGAGAACCATAGAATAGCAAAGCTTTTTCCACACACAGCCACCTTGTCCAATGTATAGAGTGATGGATTAAGACCTGTCTTTGCTACCTACTACTTGGGAAATTTGGACAGGTCATCAAATCATTCTAGGTCTTAGTTTCCTCATCAGTAAAATGAAAGGGCTGGAATCAGTCTCTAAGGTTCCTTCTAGCTCTAAATCTGAAATCTTATAATCTTGTAAATTTGACAAAAAAGTCACAATTTAGCTACTACTCTGGAACTCGAAGTACTATTGTCTGCTTATATACACTGATTTCATCAGCTTGCTTGGCTAAGGTCACTTTATATATAGAGGCTAAAATTTGGCTTCCAGGAGAAACATGACTAGCCACAGATTTAGGAAAGTTGAGAGGTATAGTATATTTGGGAGGAAAATTATGAGATTAGTTTGGCACATTTTGAATTTGAGTCATTAATGGAAGATAGAGATTGTATTTAAAAAACAGAAATCTTGCACAAAGATGGTAGAGCATACATGAACATTTGATAACTAGTTCTGGTGGGCTAATCATATAGTTGGGAAGATTCGTTTTCAGTTAGCTCTTTTGGGGGGGTGTCATTTTTTCCTCTCATGGCATCAAGAGAGAGAATATGCTGTAAGTGGAAGGACTTAAGGATTTTCTTTACCCTCTGAAGCAACATGACACCAGAAAAAAAAAAAGGGCCTGGATCATTGAACTTTAAAAAATATATATTTTCTGAGTACAGAAAGTAAAATCTCAGACCACAACAGAGTGAGTCAGAACAATTTAGGAGTCAAAATCCATGCTGTGTCATGTTACCAGTATAGTCCAAAAGAGCAAGAAAAGAAATTCTGGAGTGGCCTATTTTGGCAAAACTGAAATGAGAACTTATTCTACAGCAGTGTCACCTCTAGACATGAACTTTGTGGGACTGATTTGATAAAGAAATTGAGCTAAATTATTATCCTAATAACCTTCCCCAGAGGCAGTACTTTAGAGGCAGATATTGTTAACTATAATATAGAATAATATTTCTAAATGCATAAAATAAAATTCATAGCATTTAGAAAGAAACCAATTATATAGAAAAAAAGATTAAAAAAAACTTTACATCCAAATTCCCTGAAATATGTCTACAGACTCTTTGGGAGCTCTGTGAACTCCAGATGAAGAACTCCTGCTTTAGAAAAAAAAAAAAAAAGTAGGATCTACCCCCAATCTTTTTTTTCTTTTTTTTATTATAGCTTTTTATTGACAAAATATATGCATGGGTAGTTATTCAACATTGACTCAAGCAAAAACTTATGTTCCAACTTTTCCCCCCCTTCCCTCCACCCCCTCCCCTAGATGGCAAGTAGTCCCATACATGTTAAGTATGTTAAAATATATGTTAAATACAATATATGTATACATATTATACAGTTGTCTTGCTACACAAGAAAAATCAGATTTACAAAGAAGGTAAACTAACCTGGGAAGAAAAACAAAAATGCAAGCAAACAATAGCATAAAGAGTGTAAATGCTATGCTGTGGTCCACACTCATTTCCCAGTGTTCTTTCACTGGGTATAGCTGGTTCTGTTCATTACTGATCAATTAGAACTGATTTGGATCCTCTCATTGTTGAAGATGGCTACTTCCATCAGAATTGATCCTCATATAGTATTGTTGTTTAAGTATATAATGATCTCCTGGTCCTGCTCATTTCATGCAGCATCAGTTCATGTAAGTCTCTCCAGGCCTTTCTGAAGTCATCCTGCTGGTCGTTTCTTACAGAACAATAATATTCCATAATATTCATACACCACAATTTGTTCAGCCATTCTCCAATTTATGGGCATCCATGTAGTTTCCAGTTTCTGGCCACTACAAAGAGGGCTGCCACAAACATTTTTGCACATACAGGTCCCTTTCCCTTCTTTAATATCTCTTTTACCCCCAATCTTTTGGGATATTTAATATTATAATGAAAGGGGAAATGTTCCTAAGTATGGCCCAAGATGCTGTCTGAGAGAGAAGTGCTGAATGCTGAATAAAAGGAATTACCTGCAGGGGAAGATGAGGCAATATTTTTTTGTTTTGTTTTTAATCTCCTGCCATCTTTTTCTATTTTTCCCATCTTTCCTTCTCCTATCGGGTTTCTTCTGAAAGATTTTATGGTTTCATAGATTTAGAGCTCACAGGTTGAGATTAATTTCAAAATCTTCCAAATCTTTTTCATTTCATAGAGTTGCTCTAAGGATTTCGGCCCCATCTCCTCATGGATCATGAATGAAGGGAATGGGTTTCAAATCCTGCCTATAAGCTGTATCTAGCCTCAGTTTCCCGATGAGGAAGTGATTGGGCAAAATGATCTCTGAGGTCTTTTCTAGTTCTAAATCCATGATTATACAATCCATAAAGCCCTTCAGACCATCTCTTTACTTACAGGAGATATCGGTGACACCAAAGAATTATTCTCAGGTAGGAAAGAAGTGAAAGAAAATTTCTATGGAGAGATTTCCTGTGGAATCTGCTGTGTGGCGAAGTGGATAGAATACTGAATCTGGAGTTAAGACCTGAATTCAAATCTGGTCTCAAATTCATGTGTAATCTCTGTTTGCCTCAGTTGATTTAACTGTAACATAAAGTGCTATCTATCTCCCAGGATTTTTGTGAGGAAAACACAACCTATTTGTAAAACACTTAGCATAGTACCTGATACATAAAAGACACTTAATAAATGCTTATTTCTTTCTTCCTATAAAAATAATAGGTTTGTTGATATAATTAGTAGGAGAATATATCAATAAACATGATATTAAATATTTATGTTGTGCAAGACCCTGAGAATACAAAGTTATAAAATTCACTCTCTGTTTTCAGGAAACTTAGAGTACATAGGGAGACAAAATATATACAAAAGGTGATGATTAAAGAGGAAACAATGTAGTACAGTGGTAGCAAGCTGAAATAGAAATATTGACTCAGAAAATACAAATTAACACAATCTATGACATATTTTTGTTTTGTTCACATTTCCCAATAATAATTTAATCTGGTCCAGGAAGCATTCTGGAATTTTGCCAGCTGTGAAATTGACACCTCTGGTATAGTGGATAGAAAGCTTTGTACATTCAAATCTTCTTCAAACACTTGCTAATTATGTGAAGTCATTTAGCCTCCCCAGGTCTTAGTTACTTCACCTATAAAATGAAAGGCTTGTACTTTGTGTCTGAAGACATCTTCCAACCCTGCATAAACCAAGGCACTGCATTTAGCCTCAGAGTCCCAGACAACTTTCTATGACTATGAGCAGCTGTATAGATGATGATCTTTACCAGTGATGTCTAGTAGCAAAAATCATTTTTAAAAATCACCATTAGTTGATGTAAATTAGAGTATGACAACCGTATGCGGGAATTCTGTATCTAAACCCATCCCCTAACTCCTTATACATGACAGGATGTTCCATAAGTCTCAGGGCATTTTTAAGCTATTGAAGCTGTACTAAGGCTTTCTGATACACCCTGTATGTTTGTTTGTGAATGGAACTGATTAGATGAAGTATTGAGACTAAGTCACATTATCCTTATATCCGGAGCGGAAAGATGAGGTCTTGGGCTTCAGGTTTCAGGAAGCTATATGATCCTATTCCCAGACTTTGAACCAGGGATGCAAGATAGTGAAGTTACAGGAAGTGCTGTGACCCACAGGAAGCAGACAACCATTGCTAAAGGATGGTTACATCCTTTTAGTCTAGCCAATGAAAAGGCTTGGGTCTTTTGCTTTTTAAAGCTTTTGGCTTTAACAAGTAAAAGACCGGAGCCTTTTTATTGGATAGACTAAAAGGATGTAACCATCCATGAGCACAGGGTAGGAGATGGGATGGCTCCCAGGTATGTGTTTCAGCCTCTCCCTGAAGGGACTAAATTTATACCTGAAGATGTCTCTGATTAGATAATTTTGGAAAGGGGTCAAGCATCTGTCCCACACATTTGGTTTTTGAAATTTTATTTAGTTTGCACAAATACTTTTCCTTTGTTAGCTCCATCCTGATCCTCTTTTCCATTGCACAACATCCAATGGTGTGATGCGAGCCAGTATCAAATAGTAAGAGCAATAATCACATATCTCTACCTTCCAATAAGCAGCAATTAATGCTTCAAAATGCTTAGATTGGCATGATCAGAGAGAAAGACAGTAGCTGAATTTCTGTTTGTGATGATACTTTAAGCTTTTCTGGGTATAACACTTCTGACTTTCAACATTCATATGGACTTCTTTCAGGGACCAAGTATCTATTAGATACTCAAAACAAGCTGCCCTTGGGAGGTATTGAAGGAACCCAGGGTTGATGAAAGGACCAGGAGTGGATTGGTGAGGCTAGAGGGCAAGGGAGTAACAGAAATTATAATACTAAAGGCGTTTTTGGCTAAAACAGCAATTGGAGGTCAAGCCAAATATTTTTCTGCCAGCTTTGTAAAATGTTGGCTACTTTGCATATTCCATTTGCCAAAATAAAAAAGGTTCTATTGTGGGAGTCACTAGAGGCTCAGGGAAATCATTATTAACTGTGTCCTCCACAGGCTCAGGATTATGCCAGGTGGGGAAAAAAATTATAGACATTAATCTGTTTGATCTAAAATGTCGAATTGGTCCCAAACATTTCCTACAGTATACTACTATTGATAGACTCCAACTTCAGTCAGGTTAGACCTTCTCTTCTCAACTCCGACAATTCAAATTTTCCTTTTTTTAAAAATTCTATTTTCAAGTTAATGGAACATGTTTTTCAAGTGAAGGAATAAATTACTCTGGTTTTTAATCCATTATCTATGGGCCATTGTAAAAACCATGACCTGCTTTTCAGTCACCTGGCTTACCCTTATGTGGAGGAAAATGGCCAGTCCCACAGCTTTGTGATGTGAAAAAGCATTAAACCGTAGGGAATTTGTCAATCTGTTCCTACTCTTAACCTTCCCCCCACCTCGGCCATTCTCCAGAAGTTCTTTAGAAGAAACAAGTTCAAGTCTCCTAAGACCATGGAAGCAGAATCTAGAGTTAAGCAGAATTTAACTTATATCTAGGACTATCAAGGGAAACTTCAAGAATTATTAAATGTAACTGATTATATATAAATAAATGCCTAAATAGACAAGTTCAAAGATTCTACTACTAGGAATATACCTTGAAGATGTTAATGACAAAAAAAAAAAAATGAAGCTCCATATATTCTTTTATAGTAACAGAGATGAAAATCAACAAAAACAAAGTAGACATCCATCAATTGGGGAATCACTAACTAACTTAGAATAGATAATCAATAAATTTATATTAAACCCATTTTGTGCCAAACACTATGATGAGATCACTATCTTTTTTATAAAAAGCAACAAATTTGATAAATGCACAAAAATATGGGAAGATTTAAATGAATTGGTGCAAAATAAAAGTGACTCCAAGAAAACAATCTACAAAATTATGATAGTGTAAATGAGAAAAACAACAACAAAAAAAGGTAATTATGTTCTAAAATTAACATGATCAAACTTGAACCCCAGGAAAGTATTAGTCAATTATTTTTCACATTTGTTTTTAAATTTTGAGTTTCAGGTTCTCTTTCTTTCCCCCCAAATCCCCTCCTTAACAAAGTCCATGTGAATGGTACTGATACCTAAACCAGGTCGATCGAAAACTGAGAAAGAAAATTATAGACCAATTTCCTTAATGAATATTGATGCTAAAATCTTAAATAAGATATTAGCAAAAAGACTTCAGAAAATCATCCCCAGGATAATATACTATGATCAAGTAGGATTTATACCAGGAATGCAGGGCTGGTTTAATATTAGGAAAACTATTAGTATAATTGACCATATTAATAATCAAATTAATAAAAACCATATGATCATCTCAATAGATACAGAAAAAGCATTTGACAAAATCCAACATCCATTCCTACTAAAAACTCTTGAGAGTATAGGAATAAATGGACTATTCCTTAGAATAATCAGGAGCATATATTTAAGACCGTCAGTAAGCATAATATGCAATAGAAATAAACTGCAACCTTTCCCAGTAAGATTAGGAGTGAAACAAGGTTGCCCACTATCACCATTACTATTCAATATAGTACTAGAAATGCTATCCTCGGCAATAAGAGCCGAGAAAGAGATTCAAGGAATTAGACTAGGAAATGAGGAAATCAAACTATTACTCTTTGCAGATGACATGATGGTATACTTAGAGAACCCCAAAGACTCTGCTAAAAAGCTATTAGAAATAATTCAGAATTTTAGCAAAGTGGCAGGATACAAAATAAATCCACATAAATCCTCAGCATTTTTATATATCACCAACAAAATGCAACAGCAAGAGATACAAAGACAAATTCCATTCCAAACAAATGTTGAGAGTATAAAGTATTTGGGAATCCATCTACCAAAGAATAGTCAGGAATTATATGAGAAAAATTACAAAACACTTGCCACAAAAATAAAGTCAGATTTAAATAATTGGAAAGACATCCAGTGCTCTTGGATAGGCCGAGCCAATATAATAAAGATGACAATACTCCCCAAACTAATCTTTATTTAGTGCTATACCAATCAGACTCCCAAGAAACTATTTTAATGGCCTAGAAAAAATAACAACAAAATTCATATGGAAGAATAAAAGGTCGAGAATTGCAAGGGAACTAATGAAAAAAAAGTCAGAGGAAGGTGGTCTAAGTGTACCTGATCTAAAGCTATATTATATAGCAGCAGTCACCAAAACTATTTGGTATTGGCTAAGAAATAG
Organism: Sminthopsis crassicaudata; assembly: GCF_048593235.1. Taxonomy (NCBI): domain Eukaryota; kingdom Metazoa; phylum Chordata; class Mammalia; order Dasyuromorphia; family Dasyuridae; genus Sminthopsis; species Sminthopsis crassicaudata. The sequence goes on from NC_133619.1 coordinate 98,584,305, forward strand.
ACCGGTAGATCAGTGGAACAGATTAGATACAAAGGACAAAAAAGGGTACATCTATAGCAATCTAATCTTTGACAAACCCAAAGATACCAACATTAGGGACAAAAATTCATTATTTGGAAAAAACTGTTGGGAAAACTGGAAATTAGTATGGCAGAAATTAGATATGGATCCACACTTAACACCATATACCAAGATAAGATCAAAATGGGTCCATGATTTAGGCATAAAGAATGAAATCATAAATAGATTAGAGAAACAGAAAATAGTCTACCTCTCAGACCTGTGGAGGAGGAAGGAATTTATGACCAGAGGAGAACTAGAGATCATTATTGATCACAAAATAGAAGATTTTGATTACATCAAACTAAAAAGTTTCTGTACAAACAATACTAATGCAAACAAGATTAGAAGGGAAGTAAAAAATTGGGAAAATATTTTTAAAAGCAAAGGTTCTGACAAAGGTCTCATTTCCAAAATATATAGAGAACTGACCTTAATTTATAAGAAATCAAACCATTCTCCAATTGATAAATGGTCAAAGGATATGAACAGACAATTCTCAGATGATGAAATTGAAACTATTTCCACTCATATGAAAGAGTGTTCCAAATCACTACTGATCAGAGAAATGCAAATTAAGACAACTCTGAGATACCACTACACACCTGTCAGATTGGCTAAGATGACAGGAACAAATAATGATGAATGTTGGAGGGGATGTGGGAAAACTGGGACCCTGATACATTGTTGGTGGAGTTGTGAAAGAATCCAGCCATTCTGGAGAGCAATTTGGAACTATGCCCAAAAACTTATCAAACTGTGCATACCCTTTGACCCAGCATTGCTGCTATTGGGATTATATCCCAAAGAAATACTAAAGAGCGGAAACGGACCTGTATGTGCCAAAATGTTTGTGGCAGCTCCTTTTGTTGTAACTAGAAACTGGAAGTTGAATGGATGCCCATCAATTGGAGAATTGTTGGGTAAATTATGGTATATGAAGGTTATGGAATATTATTGTTCTGTAAGAAATGACCAGCAGGAGGAATACAGAGAGGCTTGGAGAGACTTACATCAACTGATGCTGAGTGAAATGAACAGAACCAGAAGATCGCTGTACACTTCAATGCTGTATGAAGAGGTATTCTGATGGAAGTGGATATCTTCAACATAAAGAAGATCCAACTCACTTCCAGTTGATCAATGATGGACAGAAATAACTACACCCAGAGAAGGAACACTGGGAAGTGAATGTACATTGTTAGCACTACTGTCTATCTACCCAGGTTACTTATACCTTTGGAATCTAATACTTAATGCGCAACAAGAAAATGGTATTTACACACATATATTGTATCTAGGTTATATTGTAACACATGTAAAATGTATGGGATTGCCAGTCATCGGGGGGAGGGAGTGGAGGGGGGGGATAATTTGGAAAAATGAATACAAGGGATAATATTATTTAAAAAAATTACTCATGCATATTTACTGTGAGAAAAAAATTCTAAATTAAAAAAAAGAAAGTCCATGTGAAGTTATATAAAACATTTCTATAAAAGTCATGTTGCAAAAGAAAACATATATCTCCCCCTCCCAAAAATAAAACCCTCAAGAAAAAAAAAAGTTTTAAAAAAGGATACTTTTGTCTATATTCAAACACAATGAGCTCTCTCTTGGTATGGATAGCATTTGGATAGCATATTGCATCATAAGTCATTCAGAGTAGTCTCACTGTACTGCTGAGAATAGCAAAGTCATTCACAGCTGATCATCTCACACTATTGATATTATTTTGTACACAGTACATTTCACTTTGCTTGAACTCATAGAGGACTTTCCAGATTTTTCTGAGAGAAGCCAGCTCATCATTTCTTATAAAATAATAATATTCCATCATAATCATTTACCACAATTTATTTAGCCATTCCTTAGTTGATGGGCATCTTTTCAATTTCCAATACTTTGCCTGGACAAAAGAGCTGCTATGAATATTTTTATCCATATTGTTTCTTTTCCTTTTTTAAAAAAATCTATTTTGACATTCATAGCTAGCAATGTTATTATGAGGTCAAGGATAATCATGATTTTTATAACCTTTTGGGCATAGAATCTTTTGATCATTTATCAATGGCTTTTTTTTTAATAAATTTGACTCAGTTTTCTATAAAGTTGAGAAATGAGACCTTCAACAGAGAAACTTGCTTCAAAATTCTTTTTATAATTACTATTGCTAATTGTATATCCTTTCTGTTAAATCTATTCTTTCTTTCCTTTCACATTTTCCTCCTCAAAAGTGTTTTACTTCTAACCAGCTCCTCCCACCATGTGTCCTCTCTTCTATCATCCTCCCCACTCTGTATTATCTTACTTCCCTGCAGGGTAAAATAGATTTCTATACCCAAATTGAATATATATGTTACTTCTTCTTTGAGGCAATTCTGATGAGAGCAAGGTTCCCTCACTTCCATTCGCTCTCTCTTCCCTTCTATTATAAAAGCTTTTTGTTGCCTATTTTATGGCAGATTATTTATACCATTCTACCTCTCCCTTTCTTTCTCCCAGTACATTTCATTTTCACCCCTAGATTTTATTTTATTTTTTAGATATTACTCCTTCATATCCAATTCACAACTGTGCCCTCTGTCTATATATACTCTTTTTACCTGCTATAGTAAGAGAAAGTTCTTATGAATTTCAAGTATCATCTTTCCTTGTAGGAATATAAACAAGTAAACCTTGTTAAGTTGCTTATCATTTCCCTTTCCTGATTTCCTCCTTATGCTTCTCCTGAATCCTGTATTTGAAAATCATATTTTCTATTCAACTATGATCTTTTCATCATGAATGCTTGAAAATCCTCTATTTCATTTAATTTCCACCTTCTTTTCCTGAATGATTATACTCAATTTTGCTGGATAAATGATTTTTGATTGTGGCCTTAGTTCCACTGTTCTCTACAATATCATATTCCTCTAATCTTTTTAATGTAGAAATTGATAAATCTTGTGTTTTTCTGACTGTGGATACATTATATTTGAATTATTATTTCTTTCTAGATGCTTGCAATATTTTCTACTTGATCTAGGAGTTCTGGAATTTGGTTATAATATCCCTGGGAGTTTTCTTCCTGGCATCTGTTTAAAGAGGGGATAAGTAGATTCTTTCAATTTTTATTTTACCCTCTGGTTCTAGATTATCAAGACAGGCTTCCTTGACAATTTCTTGAAAGGTGATATCCGGGCTCTTTTTCATCATGATTTTCAGGTAGATAAATAATTTTTAAATTATCTCTCCTGGATCTATTTTCCAGATCAATTGTTTTTTCCAATGACATATTCCACATTTCTATTTCCATTTCTTTTTCCTTTTTTTATGGATTTGTTTTACTGTATCTTGATTTCTCCTAAAGTTATTAGCTTTGATTTTCTTAGCTCTAGTTTTTAAGGAATTATTTTCCTCAGTGAGCTTTTATACTTCTTTTCCCATTTGGACAAGGTTTTTTAAGGTATTCTTCTTTTCATTATCTTTTTGTATTTCCTTTTGCATCACTCTAATTTTTCTTCCCAATTTTTCCTCTCCCTCTCTCTCTTATTTGATTTTCAAAATCTCTTTTAAGCTCTTCCTATACATGTATGTATGTATGTATGTATGTATGTATGTATTGTTCCCTCTTTATTTATTCCCAATGTTAAGTAGGTTTTTAAAACTACCAATCCTTCTCCCCCAATTAATTCTTCTATGTTGGTTCTTAAATTTGTACCTTATTCATATACCTATTAAAATATACATTTTTACCTTTTCCAAAACAGTTTTGCTTTTTCAATCTGCAGGATGGTTTCAGAAAGGCCTGGAGAGATTTACATGAACTGATGATGCTAAGTGAAGTGAGTAGAACTGGAAAAATATTGTACACAGCAACAAGAAGATCATGGAACAACAATTCTGATGGACTTGGCTCTTTTCAACAATAAGGTGATTCAGGCCAATTCCAATAGACTTGTGAGGAGAGAGCTTTCTGCATCCAAAGAGAGGATTGTGGAGACTGAATGTGGATGACAACATAGTATTTCCACCTTTTTTTGTTTGCATGCTTTTTGTTTTCTTAATCATTTTTTTTTCCTTTTTGAGCTGATTTTTCTTGGGCAGTGTGATAACTGTGGAAATATGTATAGAAGAATTGCACATGTTTAACAGATATTGAATTACTTGTTATCTAGGGGACAAGGTAGGGGGAATGGAGGGAGAAAAAAATGTGGAACACAAGATTTTCCAACAGTGAATGTTGAAAACTATTTTTGCATATATTTTGAAAACAAAAAAGTACTATTTAAAATAAACTATAAAGTTCTCTTTAAAAATAGTTTTGCTGAATGTTTGTGGCATCCCTCTTTGTGGTGGCCAGAAACTGGAAACTACATGGATGTCCATCAATTGGAAATTGGCTGAATAAATTGTGATATATGAATATTATGGAATATTATTGTTCTATAAGAAATGACCAACAGGATGATTTCAGAAAGGCCTGGAGAGACTTACATGAACTGATGCTGAGTGAAATGAGCAGGACCAAGAGATCATTGTATACTTCAACAACAATACTATATGATGATCAATTCTGATGGATGTGGCCATTTTCAACAATGAGATGAACCAAATCATTTCCAACAGAGCAGTAATGAACTGAACCAGCTACACCCAGCAAACGAACTCTAGGAGATGATTATGAACCACTACATAGAATTCCCAATCCCTCTAATTTTGTCTGCCTGCATTTTGGATTTGCTTCACAGGCTATTTCAAAGTCCAATTTTTTTTGTATAATAAAACAACTGTTTGGACATGTATACATATATTGTATTTAATTTATACTTTAACATATTTAACATGTATTGGTCAACCTGGCATCTTGGGGGTGGGGGAAGAAAGGAGGGGAAAAATTAGAACAAAAGATTTGGCAATTTTCAATGTTATAAAATTACCCATGCATATATCTGGTAAATAAAAACTATTAAAAATTTTTTAAAAACAGTTTTGCTTTTTAGAGTAACATGTATGTATTGTTCCCTCTTTAATTTATTCCCTCAAAATTTCTTTTGGACCACCCAATTTTTTAGACATATGGTTCATATTTCCACATATAGAAATAATTTGTCTTTAAGTCACTTGGAATTAGTCTTTGATATTGGCTCTTAGATGTGAATTTTTCTATTGAGTTCAGTTTTGTTTGAGACAAAATCCTAAAACTCTGACAATGTGTTGACTGTCCTTTTTCATGCAATATTATACTTAATTTTGTTGGATATAATATTTTCAGCTGCAAGCATAGTTCTTTTCATTATTGATATATAGTATTACAGGACCTGTGATTTTTTTTTTCACTGTCACTGCTAATAAATCCTATACAATTTTTACTGTAGATCCAAGATATTTGAATTGTTGTTGTTGTTGCTATTTGTTATTACTTGTAAAATATTTCTTTTTGATCTGGGGTTTTCAAACTTTAGCAATGATATTACTTTATATTTTCTTTGTAGGATCTCAAGGTAGTGATGGGTAGATTTTTTTCTATTTCTACTTTTCCTTCTTGTTCTATCACTTCAAGACAATTTTCTTTAATTATTTCTTGTATTGTTGTGTCAAGATTCTTTTTTTTTTTTTTTTTGGTCATAGCTTTCAGATAGTTCAATTATTCTCTTATTTTCTCTTCTTGCTCTGTTCTCCAGATCTGTTGTTTTTCTTATAAGATGTTTCACACTCTCTTTTTTCATTCTTTTTATTTTGTTTTATTTCTTGGTCTTATATAACTTTACTGTCTTCCCCTTTTCTAACTTCCAAAGAGTCATTTTCTTCCTTAAGATTCTGGATCACCTTTTCTAGTTGTTTGACTTTCTTTTCATAATCTTCTTGAATTGTTCTTATTTTTTTGTTGTTGTTTTTGTTTTCCTTCAATCTCTTTCATTTAATTTTTAAAGTATTTTTTGATTTCTTCTATAAATTTTTTTGAATCAGGAAGCCATTTAACATTACTCTTTATAGCAGGAGATGCTTTTTTTACTTTGGTGTTCTCCTCTGAAGATGAACTCCAGTTTTCCCTGTTTCTATAATAACTTTCTATGATTGAGTTTTCTCCTTTACCTGTTCATCTTTTTTAAAATAAAAACCTTATTCGTATAATCACCTCTAGTCCTGGGATTGCAGCAGGGGAGGGAGAATGGTACCTCTAGCTGCACTTCAGTTCCACCCTCTGACCTGCAAACCAAAACCAAGAACTCTACTCTCCTACAAGTGCCTGTAGCCCATATCACATATGTCCCACTGCTTCTGCACTTACCTAGTGTGCTGACTCCTCACTCAGGGCCCTGTCTTTGAAGTATAGTTGAGGCTGGCATTCCTTGACAAGAGAAGTTCCTTCCTAGACTCAGAACTTCCAACTTCCCACACATACTAGGAGGTGAAAGTTCCTGTTTTTTGAGCTAAGGCTCTATTAGAATACAGATAGCCCCAGGGTTCTCTATTTGTTGTTTCTGCAGAGATAGTCTTAGAAGAGTTTACCCTTCACACTAATTAAACCTCAAATCCAGGATCTTAATTGCAGTTTCTCCAATTGTCCACAGGAGACCCAGCTTCAACCCCAAATTTTATTTGTTGTTCACTGTTTTATATTTGTCCTGAGGTAAAATTTTGTGGGGTTTTGGAGGAAGAAATCTGGAAACCTTGACATTTGTGATCTACTTTGCCATCTTCCCACAATCTTCCCTCGACACTTTTAAAGTACATAGAAAAGAGCTACAAATAGGACATCTTTAAAAGTAAAATGTTAAATTTATATATACATTTTTAAAAGGCAAGTTATAGAAAAAAGATTGCTAGTTTTGGGTATTATCTCTGTTTTGCTTCATATATCAATAGTTTGGAGGTTTTCTTGGTGTTAAATTTAAGGGAAAAATTTAATAACAGTTTACATATCTACTTACTAGCTATGTGACCCCAAATGCATCACTTAACCTCTTTTTATTGCAGTTTCCTTATCTGGAAAAAAAGGAACAATATTTTTAGCACTTAGCTCATTGGTTTTTTTGTAAGGCTCAGAGGACAGATGAAAAAAAGGAAACATGTATTGAGCCTTTCTCTATGTGTCAGTCATTGGAGATACAAATAACAGCAAACTAGAAAGTCCCTGACCTCAAGAACTGGCATTCCAATGCACATTAAAGAGAGTGGGAATATGATATCATTTTTGGGAGTGGAGATGGCTAAAAAGTGACCTAGAATCCTGTTTCCAGTCAAGATAAAGGGTAAAGTCAGTGTGTTAGGGTTAAAGTCCTAGGTTCTTACAAGGAGGAGATGAGAATGATGGAAGACATGGAAATGGCATGGCTATGGATGATTGGGAACACATGATGAATATAAAAGATTTTGCAAACCAAACTTCTACATTAGCCTTCCTGTTATTTTTTAATTTATCTACATGATTTAATTGACATAGAAAAGAAATTCCTTCTCCCAGTAGAGATCCTTATGTAATTCATAGTCTTAGAAAGTTTTTTGGGGCACTGAGTGGTTAAACTACTTGCCCAAAGTCATGGAATATCATACTCCAATGCCAGGTCTTTGTATATTACCCCAATATGTGTTAATTATCACATTTATATAATATGCCCAGTCTTGGTAGTCTAAAGATTTAGAAACCAAATTCCAAAAGTCTAACTCCTGAAAATTTTTAAATGCTTTGATATCCAAGGAGAAAAATCACTGTTCTGGTAATTTTCCCACCCAATTTCTATATTGATTGATTGATCGCAAACATTCAAGGCTTAGAAATCCCAAAATTTGTTGCTTAAAGATGACCAAGGTACCATTTTCTCTACAAATTTCCTTAACTGGAGATCATTCAACATTCCACTGCTGAGATGAGAAGTCTCTTTTGTCCCAGAAATCAGAAACTGTAATAGGAAAAGTAAAAGTTATGACTTAAAATATCTGAATTTGAATCTTAACTCTATCATGTGGTCTCCATGTGATCTTGGGAAATTCTCATTTCTCTGAGCCTCAGTTTCCTCATTTATGAGGTAGAGATAATAACATTGCTAATGCCTTACAGAGTTTCTGTAAGGATAGTCCTTTACATAGCAAAATGCTATATAAATGTGAGCCATTACTGCCGTAATTAAATGTTGCTAACTCAAACACATTTCTTTGGCAGCCTGCCTTTTCCATTCAGCTTTTGCAGAACTGGGTATGAAAGCATTTGTATTTCATCTGTATTAAATGTTGTAAATTACACCCTCAGAAGCCCCTGGGGTGTACCTAACAGTCACACTAATACTTCCAAACAGCATGACCAAAGCATAAAGTAGCATCCCTAAATAAGTCGGAAGGTTCTGCTTAAAGTCTCACCACAGGATACTCTAATTGCTATGGACCATTCCTTAATCTATGAGTAACAATTTGTTCATTTTGAGTTGTTCAGGTTGTTAATGAGTATACTTGATAATAAGGTTAGCATTAGATTAAGGCAACTTAGTTTCTGGTCTAAAAGACCAATTTTTCTAGGTGTTAAAATATCAGTTTATATCATGATAGTTAATTTGACTATGCCTAATAGCCAAATATTAGGCTTTACTCATACTGTAAACATATAAAAGTCAGGCTAATCAATGACAGTAAGTGTCAAAGTTCAATCAAGAGAGTAAGTATCAGAGTTCAATTAAGCAACACATGGACTATTTAGGGGTGGAAGGATCAGATTTCTAAAGGAATAAAATAAGGGCAGATAAGTCAGGCAAATATTTTAGACAAATAGAGTCCAAAGTCAGATTCAAATATATCAATACTAATGTATCACATACTGTGGCCTTCCTCTCTGAGAGCAAATCAAATTATAAAATGGCTTTCAGGGTGATAGGAATACTCACAGAGGTGTAGGGTATATTTTTTCCTAATGTTATTGGCTCAAGCCTCTATTCTATTATGCCCTCACTACCATTATTAGCTGCCAGTGACTAGTATACCAGTCCCATTTATGTCATTTAGTTTTTACAAAGGAATATTCATTGCTCTAAATGATTATTGATTAGAGAAATGCAAATTAAGACAACTCTTAGATGCCACTACACACTTTTCAGATGGGCTAATTTGACAGGAAAAGTTAATCATAAATATTGGAGGGATGTGGGAAAACTGAAACACTAATGTATTATTGGTGGAGTTGTGAAATGATCCAACCATTTTGGAGAGGAATTTGGAACTATGCCCAAAGGGCTATAAAACTGTGAGTACCTTTTGATCCAAATGTTACTATTGGGTCTATGTCCCAAAGAGATCATTAAAAAGGGAAAAGGACCCACGTGTGCAAAAATATTTGTAGCAGATCTTTTTCTAGTGGCAAGGAACTGGAAATTGAGTGGATGCCCATCAGTTGAGGAATGGCTGAATAAGTTATGGCATATGAAAATAATGAAATATTATTGTTCCATATTGTTATGTCATATGAAGATAATGGAATATTATTGCTCCATATAGTTTTGATGATGAACAGGGTGATTTCAGAAAACCTGAGAAGACTTATGTGAACTGATGCTGAGTAAAGCAAATAGAACCAAGAGAACACAAGATTATGTGATAGACTTGGATCTTCTCAACAATATGGTGATTCAAGGCAAATCCAATAGACTTAGGATGAAAAATGCCATCCGCATCCAGAAAGAGAACTATGGAGACTAAATATGGATTTTTACTTTTTGTTTCTTTGTTTTTCTTTCTCATGTCTTTTTTCCCTTTTAGTCTGATTTCTCTTGCAAAACATGACTAATATGGAAATACATTTAAAAGAATTAGATATATTTAACCTATATCAGATTGCTTGCTCTCTTGGGGAGGAGAAAAGAAGGAAGGGAAGGACAAAAAAAAATGTAACACAAAGTCTTATAAAACAAATACTGAATGTTTGCAATGTCTTTGTAAAAAAAAAATTATGGAAATTTTTTTTTAAATAATAAAAATATTTTAAAAGGAAATATTCATTCCAAAGATATAGCAGAAAGAAAGAGAGAAAGAGAGAAAGAAAGAGAGAAAGAGAGAAAGAAAGAAAGAAAGAAAGAAAGAAAGAAAGAAAGAAAGAAAGAAAGAAAGAAAGAAAGAAAGAAAGAAAGAAAGAAAGAAAGAAAGAAAGAAAGAAAGAAAGAAAGAAAGAAAGAAAGAAAGAAGGAAAAAGAAAAGAAAAGAAAAAGAAGTATGAACATTACCGCCACTACCACCACCACCCAAAAAAACTTGGAGGATACTTATTCCTCTATGCCACTTCCATCTCTATAGAGCAAATGTGTTCAGACTCAATGCAATTTCAATATACGATAAATTTATGTGAAAATGCAGCATGACTGACAGATGAGCCTTCATCTCAGCTGCAGTTGGGTTGGTTCTCAAAAGTCACTCCTTGCTCCTCAGATGGGCAGACTGCAAACTGCCATGAATTCTACTCATAGATCTCCTCTAGGCTTATTCTCCTGACCTTAGAAAGTCACAAGATTTTAGCCACCAGTTTTCTTTATAAATGAAATATGAAAGAATAAATCAGGTGGCAAAGATTTGAGGCCCAGACATGTTCACAAGCTACAGTTGATATGGGATGAGGAGGGCCCGAAGTTTTGTCTTGTTTTTCTCCCTGAAATGTGACCAATTGGAAGAAATTAGCTCAAAGAAGGGAGACATTATAGACAACTAATTCCTTTTGAAAATTCTCTAGTTCTGGCGATATAGCTGCAGTCAATCAAAGAGATTCCTCTTCATCATGGTTATAATTATAATTATAGAATAGTTATAGAATATAGTTATAGATATAAAACTATATAGTTATAGAATGTTTGTGCCTGGTCCAATGTCTACATAGGGATTTCATTAGCCAAACACTACAAACTCAGAATAACTAGCATTACTGGATGTCTCTTGTTATATCAGTAAGCAGACAACTGGCAAGACAACTAACTGGCTGCCTGATGCATAATACAGGAGAAGAAATATAGGCTCTGTGATTTCACTGAAAGAGGGAATAATGAATGAGGACCCTTGTTCTACCAATGCAGATTTCAGCATCTTCTCTGCAACTTACGGTTTTAGAGAATTGCTTAAACACTGAGACAGAGATTACATGACTTGCCCATCATCACATGTTAATATATGTCAGAGAGAGGACTTGAAGCCAGGTTTTCCTGGGTCTGAAGTCAGCTTTCTATTCATTACATCACACTGCCTTTTAGTCATACAATAGAAGTTCTTGATAAATATTGGATTACCAACTTGGGACTAAGAATAAAATAATATTCAAAATGCCTAACTGAAAAGAATCTTAAATGTCATAAAGTCCAACCAGTCATTCTACAGATGAGGAAATTGGGACTCAGAATAGTTAGGTGATTTAGCCGGGGTCATATAATTAATAATTTAGGCAATATACAGAAAGCTCTTTGCAAAACTTAAAGTGCTACATAAATGTCAACTATTATAGATACTGCATAATTTTCTTCAAGAACAAAAGAAGGGCAAACCTAGAACCCACTCTTGCATGGAGTGTGTAAGTCCTGAGAAAAAGAAGTTTCTGGTACCTCCAAATACACTCTGCTAGTGAAGGGGTCTCAGTCTCATAGTGGCACTAGATGTGGTGTCCAATACAAATATTTATACTTTTTATTAGGTTTAGTAAAACTTCTTATAGACTTAAAGTTTGTTTTTCTTCTAACTTGTTTTGGCCTTTTGGGGGAATTTGTTTTGCTTGACTATGCTTATTATTTCCTTGACCTATGCTTATAAGAAATTGCTTTTTGTTTAATAGATTTCTCTCTATTTCTTTTTTAATAGAAAGATGAGGAAATGCTACAAATATAAAATCTTTCTTTCATATGAGAATATGGCATTATTAGTTTTACTTAACTGTCTTATAAGAAACTTCTCATGATGTAGAGACTTACATATGAAAAAAATCTTGAGATTTCCAGAGGGGAAAAAAAAAACATTAATCTCTTTCATTTATGCTACATTCCAGCTGAACTGACTTGCTTGTGCTTACTTGTTTATAACATTCCACATGCCATTTCCTTGCTTTTGCAAAGGCTGTGCCACATACCTGGAATGTACTCACTCCTCATCTCTGGACCAAAATACCTGACTTTCCTCAAAGCACAGTTTAAGTAACACCTCTTATAGAAAGGCAGATCCCAATAATTGCTAGTGTTCTATCCCAGAAATTATTATGTATTTTCATTTATTTAAGGATATTGCTTCTCCCATTAAAAACAAGTTCATTGAGGGCAGAGGCTGTCTTATTTTTTCTTTGTAAACTCAGTGGTTAACACAGTACTCATCACATAGCAGATGCTTTAAAAATACCTGCTGAAATTAAAACAACTCTGAGATACCATCTCATATTTTTCAGATTGGCTAAGATGATAGGAAAAGATAATGATAAATGTTGAAGGGGATATAAAAAAAAATAGAACACTAATACATTATTGGTGGAATTGTGAAATGATCCAGCCATTCTGGAGAGCATTTTAGAATTGTGCCCATAGGTCTCTAAAACTGTGCATACCTTTTGATCCAACAGTCTCAATACTGGATCTGTATCCTAGAGATCATAAAAAAAGGGAAAAGAACTCATATGTACAACAATGTTTGTTGCAACCCTTTTTGTGATGGCAAAGAATTGGAAATTTAGTGAATGTCCATCAACTGGGAAATGGCTGAATAAGTTATGGTATATGAATATAATGAAATATTATTGTTCAAAAGGAAATGATGAGTAGGGGGGCTAGGTGGTGCAGTAGACAGAGCACCAGCCTTGAAGTAAGGAGGACCTGAATTCAAATATGGGCTCAGACACTTAACACTTCCTCATTGTGTATCCCTGGGCAATTCACTTAACCCCAGTAGCCTCAGCCAAATATATATAATTATGAGTGTGTGTGTTTATATTTTTTAAAGAAATGATGAGTAGCCTGAGTTCAGAAAAACCTGGAAAGACTTACATGAACTGAGGCTGAGTGAAGTGAGCAGAACCAGGAGAACATTATACATAGTAACAAGACTGTGATGATTAACAATGTTAGACTCAGCTCTTCTCAGCAATGCAATGATCCAAGACAATTCCTGTGGACTTGGGATGGAAAATGCCATCCACTCCCAGAAAGAGAGTGAATGGAGATCAAAGCATACTATTTTCACCCTTTGTTTTTAGTTTTCTTTTTCTTTCTCATGTTTTTCCCCTTTTGTTCTGATTTTTCTTTCATAATATGACTAATATGGAAATATGTTTAAAATGAGTATGCATATATAATCTATATCAGATTACTTGTTATGTAGGGGATGAAGGAGGTAAGGAAGGAAAGGGAAAAATTTGGAATTTAAAATCTTACAAAAATGAATGTTGAAAACTTTCTTTAAATATTATTAGAAAAATAAAATACTATTGAACAAACAAAATATACCTGTTAAATTGAATGAAAACACCAACTGAATGTGAACTGACTCCAAAATATGATTATTGCGAAATCCCTGATTGAAACTAGTCAATATAAACTCAGAACTTTGACTCTAGGTGGATATATATATATATGCCTAAATCCAGCATATTAAGAAATGCAAGGTCTCTTTTCATCTTCCCTGTTGCTGAAGAAAGAGGTATAGGCCATCAGGGTCATAGAGAACCAGCCAGTATAATTCTATCTGTATAATGTTGCTTGATTAGTAACTATTCCTAAATTACATATTACTAAAGTGAGACTTTAGAAATTATTTAATAAATGAGTACAATCTAACTGAAATTAAAGTGATCCCCTGAATGTCCTTGGTTGCAAATTCATGATTTCATGCAGTAAGTTTCCTTTGGGAAAACCACCAAGCAGAATAAAGCAGGCCAAAATAGAGCTAGAAAAAGGCAAGGACGATAAAAGGGCAGGAGGATTCTCTTCCAGACATTTTTATTCAGGCATTTGTAGAGAAAGCTGTGCCTCCTTCCTAATCTTGATTCTCAAAGCAACTAAGAAAAATTCTACTGGTATTCACTTGTATGCATTCTTAAAACTAAAACATTTTACTTCTTGCTTATGGGACTCACATATCAAGCTCAAAAATTGGAAGTAATGAATACAAACGGGAAATTGTTATAATGGTTTTAGGACTCAAAACAGATACTCAGGGGAAGCTTTTCTTTTATAATACTGACAATACAGATGAAATATACTGAGGGTGATGCATGAGAATAATTTGTAGATTGATGAGAAACACTGGAAAAAGTGTAACAGAAGGTGATAAAAGTCTGTTTTTTAATCATATGCAGCTCCTATCCTTTCTCAAGGTATTTCTGCCCCCTCTAAGTCCTTTTTTCAGCTTTCAAATGAAAAGGGGATTCTCAACTCCAGGCTCCCTCCTTTCATCTAGGAGCTCTTCACAGCATGCAAAATACCTTTAGCAGCAGCTGACCCTTTACAATCTAAGCAAGCAACCATATGGCTCACTCTGTGGTGGCCATTTTGGAAGTAATCAATTGACTAAAGGGAAGAGTGTTTCACAAAATCAAAGGCAGAAGAAAGGTTGAGGGGACTAAGGACACAGAAGAGTCCATTAGGCTTAGCTCTGAGTAGGTAATTGGTAACTTTGTGTTTCAATGGTCTGAAGTGGTTAAAAGCAGGATTGCTGAAGTTTATAGAGAGAATTGCAGGGAAGGGACTTAAGAGTAAAGATAAGAACTTCAAGGCAAGCAGAGTTATTTAGTAGGATATGAAAGAGAAAGAGACAGGAATACAGACAGAGAATCAGACAGATAGATTCAGAGACACACACAGAGAGGAAAAGAGAGAGAGAGAGAGAGAGAGAGAGAGAGAGAGAGAGAGAGAGAGAGAGAGAGAGAGAGAGAGAGAGAGAGAGAGAGATATCAGGGGAGGATTAACCAAAAGTTGAAGTAGTCAACAGAAAGTGAGACTCTAGAGACATTATACAGCAAACCTCAGCATAATGGAAATAGGAATAGTGCAAGATGAAGAGGAGAAGTAAGAAGATCAAAAGAAGGGAAAAGTTACTATTTAGAAGACAGGACAGGGACAACTCTGACTTAGAGATCTTGCAAGCAATGGAGTGTGGGGAAAAGGACATTTAAATCCATATGTCAGAGTAGCTAATGGATTAGAAACTGTGAAAAGTACAAATAGGACAAGGGGAAAGGGGGGGAAAGACACGTCAAAGAAAAAAGATCAGATAGTTTGTGCAAATGGGAAAAGACTCACAGCCAAACAGTGGCTGCATATGTCTTCACGCTGACCTCAACCCATTGTGAAAGGTGAAATAGGTAAGTTGTTGAGTCTTTGGTGACAGTATGGTGCTAGGGAGAAATAAGACTGGATTTGGTATACAAGATCTGAATGTGAAATCTGTTTTCTGTGTGGGATTTTGGATGAGTTACTTAATCTCTAAGTCTTAGTTTCCTTATCTATAAGATGAAGAAATGGGACCTTTATGACCTGTACTGTGTTTCAATCCTAAATCTATGACACTTAAATCCTCATCTCCTCATGACAATTGGCAGTGCTGTTACTTATACAGTGGGAGATACCCTATCCATCCTTCCTAGGAGTCATCTAATTTAGAAGAATTTGAGGTACCATTTTTGTTGCTATTGTTACGTCATTTTTCTGTCATACCTGACTATGACCCTATCTGCTGTTTTCTTGGCAAAGCAAGTGGAATGGCTTGCTGTTTTCTTCTCCATCTCATTAACATATGAGGAAACTGAGACAAACAGAGTTAAGTGACTTTCACATTATCACAGTTATTAAGTCCCTGAGGCCATATTTGAACTTGGGAAGATGAGTCTCACTGGCACTCTATCCATTGTAACATCTAGCTAGCACATTGAGAAGAATATAGTGAAGAGAAAGACATATTTAAAATAGACAACAATATAAAGAAGTAGTCATTCAAGACTAGAAGTAAATTCAAGAAGTATTTGAGAACTTTGACACATAATAGTTTGTTTCCTACATGTATACTTTATTACTTGTTAGTTTGCATCCACTTTCTTTAAGTATTGTCTATGTATTTGGGAAGAGGGTAAAGAGACAGTTTGTAGATGTTTTTTCTTACTATGCCATCTTATTAGTTCTCATGAAAGGTATCCCAAGATGTGTTACAGCTAGAAACTGGAGGACTATTTTTTATCATTTTACCACTCCAACATATAACAGTCATTATAGTAAAATTTAAAGAAAACTGGCTCTGAATCAGATTACTCAAAGCCTGCCCTGACAGTCTACTTGTGTGTAAAACAAACTTCTTGTTGGCATAGTTTCTTAATCTGTATCTGATAAATAGGATCTCTGAGATATCTTCTACTTCCAGATGTATGACCTAAAAACTCATTATTAAGAAAATGTCAGTATCCTGCAAGATTCCATCAGTCTTGGTACTCCAGTTCCACCATCTTCCCCTCTGACTAGAGGGTGAAGTCTTGAACTCCAAAACCTCTAAGTAAGGTGGGGACCCAGCTCAAAAACATTTCCTCACTTCTCATCTGGCTGCCCTATTTCTCTGACTTTTCCACCATGACCCAGTTGATTAGTTTCTCCTGTGCCTCACCCTTCCTTCTTGTCAGCTTCCCTTTTACTTGTATTCTCCCATTATACTGTATGTTTGCAGATTGAACAATGATCAGTCTAATGCTAACCAAGGGACAGACTGTGTCTGCTATCTGAAAGCCAAATTATCTACATGTTATAAGGCTCACTATCAGTAGATTTGCTATCCTAATTTGCCCAATCCCCTAGAAGTTTAACTTAGAAAATGGAGTAAAAGAGGCCAGTTTATATTCATCTAACAGCTAACAAAAGCAAGTTTACTTAGCCAAAGCAGGGAAAGGATATTCAAAGCATAAAAGGTATATTTATTAACATAGGATGTCACATGTTTTGAAGAAAGTAACCCTAATCTCTATGAAAGCCTGTAAAATCTAAAGTGAATTCTGCTTGTTCCTTTTTAAAGGATTTCAAACTGAAACTAGATTTCTGTCAGGGATTCTTAACTTAGGGTCCATAACTATATATATGTATATATGCATATATATAGGCCCTTGTTTCTAGCATACAGGTTAAGCCTTTAGTTTGCATTTCCCTCCTTTTTATTCTCTGAGCTTCATATATATATATATGCATATATATATATATGTGTGTGTGTGTGTGTGTCTATATATATATATATGTATATGTATGTATATATGTATGTGTATGTATGTGTGCATGTATATATATATATGTATATGTGTATGTATTATGTGTGTATATATGTATATGTATATATATATATGTATTGGTAACTATTATTTCAATATAATTGGTTTCCTTTGTAATCTGATATATTTTATTTTATGTATCTAAACACATTATTCTGAGAAGAGGTCCATGACACAACGCAGATTAAGAACCATTGTCCCTGATCTTAATCTGCAATGAAATTAGGGGGAAATTATTTACACAACTAAACAACAATGGAATTCCTGAAGGGTCCATCCCAAGTTTCTTTTTTGTGATACTTATATCTATCTCAATATACCTTGATTTCAGACTGCTCTTTCAGCAAAATTGTTTAACTGGGTACTTGAGGCATAAAAGTTATATAGAATAGAACTATATGTCTAGCCAAAATTACATATATAGTAAAAACTAAAGACTACATGTCATGAGAAAACAGTGGGTAACAGATTTAAAATGAATGTTGGAGCTATAAGCTCTTTATCTATATGTATACTTTGGTTATACATGTTCCCTAAATATAAGCATCTTCAAGCAATTTTCCTAAATTCACTTTTAGCACTTGCAGTGTGTATATCTATTGAAGTATCCTTGGGTTTATGGAGGAAATGTTTCATTTCACTAAATGCCTTGATTTGAACTAATAGAGTACTCTGGTTGAATAGAAAAGATAGGCATACCTATGGGGGCTCACAAGCCTCACAAAGACTCGCAAAGTACTTTGAACCTGAGGTAACTTTGTCTGGAGACACTCATCTTGCTTAGTGGAGTCAGGAAGGAGGTAACCTAGTGATGTTATCTGAAAGGTAATATCTACAACTATGAATCATAAAAATGTAAACATAAACTTACCACAGATTTTTAATATCATTTTTGGCTTGATAAAAGGAAGCTGTCTTGAATCTTTCAGTTCTCAAGCTAGAGAAGCTTGCTTAAAGATAAGGGTTTAGGAAATTGAAGAGTTTTCTCCATTCCATATGTGAAATGACAACTGATTGGAATCCTTCTGGGAACAAAGTGGGAGAGATTCAGGCTAAATGAATGGACTGGGCTAAGCTGAATCACATGCTTGCCAATCTCTTAAAAAATTGTTCTAAATTGTCTTCTCTCCTCACAACAATGGTTAGTTTTCTTTTCCTGGTGAGTAGACTTTTTCCTACTTGGATATTGGCAACAGGAATATTTGTTAGGAAATAACAGTCATCTAATGTATAATTCATTTTCTGGACTACCATTCATAATCAAGTTTTTGCCCTCTGTAATAAGTGTCTTTGCAGGAATAGACAGTTGTAAAGAAATTGGCTGAAAATCCAATATACTGAAACAATGAGTTTTAAACAAGCTACCAGAAAGATTTATTTTAGTCATATTCATGCTTCTTCCTCTATTTCTAACTTGCTGGGGCTCTTCATCTTCCCATCTTCATCTCCCCATGCTCAATTTTACACACAAAAAAGGTGTAAAAGAACCTTCTGCAAGCATTCCATCTTTGTTGCTGAACAAAGCATCTGGCCTGATTCTAGCTTCCTTCCCTATCATAATGAATTAAGATGCTAAGATCTTTTTTACCTCTGGCCCTTGTTTCTAGCATCTAGGTTAAGCCTTTACTTTGCATTTCCCTCCTTTTTATCCTCTGAGCCTCATAATTTGTCCCCTCTAGATCTCCAAAAGCTTACCCAAAAGGCACCCTAAGCCATAGGCACTCCTAAAAGCCCCAAACCCATTTCCCAAACCCTAGGCTTCTTCAAAGTCTGACAACTTTTAGAACAGCTTCTATCTCAAAGAAAGGAAAAATGAGTGGGAACAGAAAGAGTACTGGAGTTAAAGTAAGAAGGCAGGTCAAGTTCCTGACTTTTTTGCTTACTAGCTATCTTTGGGCAAATTACTAAATTACTCAACTATAAAATGAAGATATTTAACTGGGTGTTATCTTTTGTCTCTTCCAGGTCTAGATCAGATAATGTGATCCCATCAATTGGTTTGGAAAATATGCACATGATACCCATATGATCACAGTCTGTTATAGAATCAGAGTGCTAGAATCCTTAAAGATCATCCAATCCAAGTCAAGAGAAGTTTACAGCTGAGGTTTCTAAATTACTAAGTTGTACAGCTACTGAGTGTCAAAAGACAAAACTGGGATCAAATTCCAAAAAGAAGAGAAAATAAGAGTATTTCATATATTTGTGTGTGCAAGTTTATGTATATATGTATATACATGAACACACTTATGTATATATACATATGTGTGTAATATATGCACACAAATGCCTGCACACATATACATATATGTGTACATATATACACAGAAATGTACATACACATACACATATTTAGTATATGGAAATTGTTATTACTGGGGGGAAAAGTTATTGAGAAGATAATAATTACTGTCAACATATAAGTTTACTTTCCCATCTCCATAAAATATACAAGGGAACAATAGGGAGACATTCTTCATGAAAATTTGAATTCATGATTGTCAATCTTTTGTAACAGATATCCTGCCGCAAATCATTCCTTTACAGTTTAATGCTTGACAAAAAGATGCAGAGAATTCATGACTGAACTGTTTATAGGTTGACTATAAATCTGGATTTGTTTTGTGAGAGCAAAAGTCGCATTAAAGACTCTCCCAATTGCACATGTTTAACATATTGGATTGCCTGCTGTGTTGGGAAGGAGGAGAGGTGGAAGGAGAGGTAGAAAAATTTGGAACACAAGGTTTTGCAAAGATGTATGTTGAAAACTACCTTTGCAGGTTTTGTTTGTTTTATGCTGAGGCAATTCGGGGTTAAGTGACTTGCCCAAAGTCACACAGCTAGGAAGTGTTAGCAGTAAAGTGTTTGAGGCCAAATTTGAATTCAGATCTTCCTGACTTCAGGGCTGGTGCTCTATCCACTGTGCCATCTTGCTGTCCCCTTTGCATGTATTTAGAAAAATAAAGTACCATTAAAAAAAATTTTAAAGACTCTCTTCCAACAAGAAATCTTCCATGTAAAAATATCATTTTAGCTTTCTTGATAAATACTATAGGGATTGTTGTGTTTGATGTAACTCTTGATTTTACATATTGAACATGACACAAAACAAGGAGATATAGCCTCACCAAAAGTATCTGCCACCCTTATGGAGGAAGTCTGGAGAAGAGGGGTGAGGGAAACAAGAGAATACAGCTTTACTATAGGCCAGATACTGTGCTAAGTACTTCAAAAATATATCATTTGCTCTTCACAAAAACCATGAGTTAGGTGCTATTTATTATCCTCCTTTTACAGTTGAGGAAACTGAGGCAAACAGTTTAAATCACTTGCCCCAGGTCACACAAATAATTAGTGTCTAAAGCTAGATTTAAATTCAGGTGTGTACTAGAGCTCTATTATGCCACCAGCTGCCTCTAGAAGTCCAGGCCACAAGGATTCCCTATAAATCATAAAATAATGGACTTAATATCTTAGAGGTTATCTAGGTAGAAAAAGTTGCTCATTTTTACCCAGCTAATAAAAGTAAGGTCAGGTTTTGAGCTTAAAGGGATCTTGGAAACCATGAAGTCTAACCCTTTCATTTGAGGATGAGGAAACTAAAATGTAGAGAGCTGTGGGTTGCTTAATAAAGGTCATGTGGAGTAAAGTAAGGAGTAAAGCTAGATTTCATAGTCAGAGGCAGTGACTCACCCCTCTCTATCTAAACAAGTGAATACCTTCTGGTATCCTGCGGTCCTTTGATGTAAACTTTCAGGGTCAGTAGGCAAGATCTCCCCAGAGAGACTCTTTCCCAGACTGAGTGACTGTACCTGGCTGCTTGTCAGACTTTGGCACTCTTGCTGCAGAACATGAGACTTTGGAGGTTTGTTTGGCTTCCACCAGGTTTATTTTTGTTCTTTTTATCATATCCTGGACCTCTTTTCTCCTCTTCCTTTATTCCTAGATTTTTCCATGCAGCAGTCTAGTTTCTGGGATGCGGCCCCAGTTCTGGGACTACCTCAAGCACAGTGTTTACTATGAAAGTTTTAAATAAAGAAATGCTAATTTCAAACTGGTGGATTATTGAAGTATTCCACAAATGCTGAAATAAGTGTTTTCTGCTGCTTCTTTCAAGTCCTTCAGAGAAAACACTATCATTTAGGAGATGTTATTTGAGACCCTGCCATTTTCAAAAATGGAGCAATGGGGTGAGCTCAAGAGCCCACCCCACCCTCACCCTTCCATTGATCTTGTTAACCTGGAAGTCCATAGATCTATAAGATGCCTAATTTCCTGGATAGAATTAATAATTAAGCCATGCCTGAATTTCCTGAATAAAATTAGTCAATTACTTATACCATGGGTCTTCTCCAGACATCCTTTCTTCTACTGCTTACTACATCCCTCCCCCAAAACACTTTAAAAACCTTACTAGAGTTCCACAGCTTAGATACAATTAGCTATTTTAATCATGTCCACCTTCTCTTTTTATTAACATCCATTAATCTTAAAAGCCTTATTACTGGCACTCTATTGATCTCTTTCTGGTCACTATTTATAAGGGAGAAAAGTCCTAATTTCCATTTTGTAGCATGAGAAAAAGAGATTCAAGGAAAGACACTTAGCATAGAAAACTCATAAACTTCTACCTAAATAAGGAGTTGAAACAGAGCAGATGTTTTTAGATTGCATTGGTAAATGGTACTGTGTTATAGACCAATCAATACAGTTAATGCTAATTGTAATGTACTTTTGTCAAAATGCCACTTTATCTTAAAGTTAATTTCTGATTTATATCACTTTCCATAAAGTAATTTTGAAAACCTAGAGCTTATTGCATTCAGTTCCTGCTAATGGGATATGGACATGATTTAAATATTATTCTGTCCTTAGTATTTGGATACCAGGTTCAATAATTCTGTTGGTTTGGGAATAGACTGATGTTTACTAAATTACTTTTTTTTCCTCCAGGGGCTCTCTTAGCATAGCTCAAAATATCAGTGCAGTCAAGATCAATAGGTCTTAACCCTGGCCATATTTATAGAAAATATCACAAGTGTTTACCTCTAAATGCAATATACTTTGCAGCTACCTATGGAAATGTTAGTAATGTATTATGAAGTCATTTGATTATTTCCTTAAACAGATAATACATCTGAGAAACAGAACAAGAATTAAAATTAATTTTTAGTCACTTTAATGCCATTGGGTACATATACTGTTTTTATTGCCTACCTCCAATTTTATATTCACTAACTTATTCATGCACAAGTTACTATTTGATTTTAACACAGAGGAAATCTTCAAGACTCACACCTATTTGATGGTGTCCTAAAGGAAATGGACAGATTCTCAAACTCCCTGTTTATCATAACTCACAGTATTACTCTTACTTAACATAATATTACTCTCTCTCTCTCTCTTTCTCTGTCTCTCTCCGTCTATTTCTGTCTCTGTCTGTCTCTGTCTCTGTCTCAGTTTCTCTCTTGTCTGTCTCTGTCTCTCTGTCTCTCTGTCTCTCTGTCTCTCTGTCTCTCTCTCTCTCTGTCTCTCTCTCTCTCTCTCTCTCTCTCTCTCTCTCTCTCTCTCTCTCTCTCCATCTTCTCTTTCATATTCCCTCCATCTTTGGCTCAGCACTCTCACCTGTCTCTGACTCACACAGAATCTTTAAATAAAATTTTGACTGGATTAATTTATAACTATTAAATAAACTTTCCAAAATGCCAATTTCTTTATGAGACAAATTTGCAGAGGAGAAGCTGATAATGTCACATAGCTGTTCTTCCCAGCATGGAAGAAAAATGTATTCAGTAGTTTAATTTAAGTTCCTTCTTGGTGCCAAAATTATATATTATATAAAATTTAGTCATTATATTTATTATTTTCACTTAATAGGAACCAACAATCTGTTAGAATTGGGAATAGAAAGAGAGGAATTTTTTTAAAAGATGACCAAAGAGGCAGATTTGGGCTCAGTGTATGAAAAAAAAAAAAAAAAAAAAAAAACTTTCTTAACAGAGCTATCCAGATATGGAAAAGAATGCCTTGAAGGATTGTTAGATTATGCCTCATAGTGATTTGCCATTACTTGAGTTCTTTAAAGTGGAGACTGGATAATCACATGATCCGAATAATAATTCAGATGCAGGTTGGGGTAGATAGAACCTGAAGTTCTTTCTAAGGATAAGATTCTGTGACTAATTATTTTGACAGATAACCTTTTGAATATACTATAGGGGAGTAAAGTGAAGAAAAACAGGGAATATGGGAAGGAAAATGTAATCAGTAAAATATGGGGAGATAGTTAAGAATAGGCAAGAATCTTAAGAGTAAAGATTATAAGACTATAGAGTTAGAGTTTAAAGACAGCTTGGAGATCATCTAGATCAATAACTTCAATTTACTCATAAGGAAACTGAGGCCCAAGAAAAGTGAGCTTATATGGGGAACAAATATCAGAGTCAATGTTCAATTCCAGCTTCTTTGATTTTCCAAGGAAAAACTAGATGGCTTTTTTTTTCTCTGAGAGATTAACGTGAGAGAGATCTATGAAAAACTTTATTTCATCTTTGTTCCTCTGAATTTATGTTTGGTTATTGCACTGACATTGTTTTAACATATTCAAAGATGTTTTTCTTTACAATATCATTGTTATTGTATATATTTTTATCCTGATTTTACTCCATTCTGCATTACTATTTGTAGGCCTTCTCAGTTTTCTCTGAAACTACTTCATTATTTCTTTTGATATAATAATATTCCATTACTTTAATATGCCATAATATGTTTAGTCATTCCCCAATTGGTAAGGCATTCCTTTAATTTGCAGGGGTTTGCTTCTTAAAATCTTTAGATTTTCACTACTATGACTGGAAAAGAGTTGATAAAAATATTTTTGTGTATATGGATTTTTTTCTCATTCTTTACTCTTTTTGAGGTATATGCCTAAGAAAGGCATAACTGATTTAAAGTAACATTTTGGGTTAAAGATTACAAATGCCAAAACAGTAATCTGTCATATCTAGTAGTGAAAAAATTCAAAAATGTTCAGGGTTCTTATAATTATAGATAAAAGATAATGCTAAATGGAATATCCTAGCAACATTGGCATATCCTAAAATTTTCTAGAGAGACATCAACATCATGTTAGAATTAGAACTCTATTAGAACCAAGAATCAATCAATAATGGTTGCATTGGTTTTTCATTTTTCACTTTTTCATTTAATGTCATCAAAATTAATCATTTTGCATTTCATTATGTTTTCTATCTAATATTTTTTTCTTAACTTTTCCCTTCTCTATACATCTGACAGGTAAAGTATTCCTTGTTCTCCTCCTAATTTTTATGGTATTACCTCTTTTGTCTAAATTATGTATCCATTTTGACCTTATCTGGGTATAGGATGTGGGAGGTTGGTCTATGCATAGTTGCTGCCCAACGATTTTCCAGTTTTCTTTGCAGTTTTTATCAAATAATGAGTTCTTATCCCAGAAACTGGAGTGTAATGTCTGGGGTAGCTTTCTGGAGGATCTCTGGACATGCCTTGGTCTTTAGGTGGAGAAATGATGAAGGCAGGAGATCCACCATGAGGCTGGTCAAAGTCTGGAGTCTTCTTTGTGTCTATGTCTGAGCCTTTCCTGTATCTGTGGCTGAGACTCTCAGTCCTCTCAGCCCTTCAATACCAAGCACAATTACATCACTACAGCAACTGAGCATGTGTCAACTATCACCATTACATCACCATATTAAGTATTTGTTTAAGTAGAGAATCATTATCCCATCAGTCACACTGAGTAGGTGCTTAATTATAAGCACCCTTCTGTCCTTGATTAAGTATTTCTTTCCAAAGTTCCGGCCCTCTACACTGGAGTCTTCAGTTTTATCAAATACCAAATTACTAGAGCCATAGACTACCATGTCTTGTGAACCAAACCTATTTTATTGATCCACCATTCTTTCTTAGCCAGTACCAAATAGTTCTGATGATTGTCACTTTACAATATAGTTTTAGAACTTGTACAGCTAGGCCATTGAAGGAAGGAATTTGTTATATAAATTTTAATAAATCTTTTCCATTTTTAATTTATTTGTTGTCTTACAATTCCATAATTAAATGACCTCAGAATTACCTTGTCCTTGTTGGGTCTTTCAGCAACCATTATAAAGGCTTGTTTTCCCTATACAGTGTATTTAGTGTATTGGTTTTTGTTTTTGTGTGAGGCAAAACTACTTATAATCTCACTATCCTTATATGTAAGATTTTTTCAAACAAGTTTATAATGATGATCATGATCATGGTAAATAGTATCTATTTAGCATTTTAGGGTTTGAAAAACTCTTTATACATTTTATTTCATTTTATCCTCACAATCACCCTGAGAAGAAAGTGGTCACAGAAGTAAAATGACTTCCTTGCTCAGGTCTGAGATTGGATTTGAATTCAGGCCTGTATCAGATGCAATAACTATTCTAAATCTAAGATTCTCTTTTTATAGATGTAAAGTGATTTGGATGACCAAGGTCATATACATATTACAAAGTCAAAATTTGAACTCACATTATCTATCTATGGAGTAAGAGCTATTTTTTATGCCATGTTATCTTCTTTATTTTATATTTGCTAATCTTCCTTAGAAAAAATTTTTTTAAATAGAGATCATAAAAGAAGGGAAAGGACTCACATGTGCCAAAATGTTTGCAGATACTCTTTTTGTAGTGGCAAGAAACTGGAAATTGAGTGAACACCATCAATTAGGGAATGTCTGAATAAGTTATGGTATATGAATGTAATGGAATATTATTGTTCTGTAAGAAATGATGAGCAGGATGATCTCAGGAAAGCCTGGAAAAACTTACATGAACTCATGCTGAGTGAAGTGAGCAGAACCAGGAGAACATTGCACACAGTACAGCAAGATTGTGTGATGATCAACTATGATAGACTTAGCTCTCCTTGGCAATACACTGATTTGATTTGAGACAATTCTAATAGTGTTGGGATGGAAAATGCCATTTGCATCCAGAGAAAGACGTATGGAGAATGAAGGCAGAAGGAAGCATTCTATTTTCACCTTTTAAAAAAAATGTGTTTGCTTTTTATTTCTTGTGGTTTTACCTTTTTTGTTCTAATTTTGCTTTCACAACATGACTAATATAGAAATATGTTTTAAATGATTTTACATGTATAACCTATATTAGATTGTTTACTGTTTTAGGGAGGGGAATAAGGGAGTGATGGAGAAAAGAAAATTTGAAACTCAAAATCTTACAAAAATGAATGTTGAAAGTCACCTTTACATGTAATTGGAAAATAAGATACTATTATTATCACTTTTAACTTTTTTCTATAGTATTTTATATTTCCAAATGCAAAAGTTTTCAGCATTCATTTTTGTAAAATTTTGTCTTTTAAATTTTTCTCCCTTCCTCTCTTACCTTCTCCCTCCCCAAGATATAAAGCAATCTGATATAAGTTAAATAATTCCCTTTAAATATTTCCATAATTTTTATGTTGTGCAAAAAAAATCAGACCAAATGGGGAAAAAAACCAATCAGAAAAAAAAAAGGTGAAAATAATATGCTTCAATCCACATTCAGTCTCCACAGTTTTCTCTTCAGATACGATGGGTATAGTCCATCCCAAATCTATTGAAATTGCCTTGAAATGCCATATTGTTGAAAAGAGCCAAGTCCATCATAACTGATCATCATATAACCTTACTGTTATTACATACAATGTTCTCCTGGTTCTGCTCACTTCATTCAGCATCAGTTCATGTAAGTTTTTCCAGGCTTTTCTGAAAGTAGCCTGCTCATCATTTCTTATAGAACAGTAATAATCCATTATCTTAATATACTATAATTTATCCAGCTCTTCCCTAACTAATGGGCATCTACTCAATTTCCAGTTCCTTGCCAATTCCTTACAAAGAGAGCTGCTACAAACATTTTTCCACATATGGGTCCTTTTCCCTTTTTTTATTATCTTTTTTTATTATCTCTTTGGGATACAGACTCAGTAGTGTGACTGCTGGATCAAAAGGTCGCAATTTTAGACCTTTGATCATAGTTCCAAATTGCTTTCCAGCAATTTGGATCCTTTCACAACTCCACTAACAATGCATTATTGTTCCAATTTTCCCACATACCCTTTAACATTTATCATTATGTTTTCCTGTCATCTTAGCCAATCTGAGATATGTGAGGTGGTAGAAAAATAAAATACTATTGAAAAAAGAAAGAAAAGAAAATAGTGATAATATAAATCAGTCTGTTCCTTTATCCAGTCCCCCTTTTTGTATGTTTCAGGAGCTTATTTAAATGACTTAAGTTTAATTATTTGAATTATATTTTTAGTGTTTATTCTAAATGTAATTGATCTTAAGTCTAGCTCTTAAAAGTTCATGGTCTGATTTAGCAAATAGCTGGTTCAGAAATCATTCCTTTATTTATATCCCTTCATTTCCTATATGATAGAATATACTTTATTGCATTTTTGGTGATATTGTTTTGGTAATATTATTATTTCTACTTGAAAAAAAAGTATTATTCAGAGGCAAAGTAAGAGCCTTTATTCTCCTTATTTCTTAATCATGAGCCATATTTCCTTATGTATTTTTTTTTTTGCTTTGTACACAATAGGTACATAATAAATGACTTAGAGTTGAAAAGCCATTAATGAAGAGATAACTGATTTTTTTTTGACTCAATAAAAAGCCAATTTTTTTCAGCCTCATTATTATGTTGCTACCATCTGACTTCTAAAACCTCTTCTAAACCAGACTTGTCTGGCATCCATACCATATACCAAAAAAAAGTATCTGTTTTCTGGGCCCCCTCTCCTAACCCTTTGAGCTTCATTCTGCCGAAGAAACTATCCTCATAGAGATCTGAACAAAAAAAAAATTTCACAAGTGTGGAGAAAATTAATATAATGAAATAATCAATGCAAATGATATTCCATTGTCCAGAACAAATCCTCAATCAACGATCTTAGAATTATTGAATATGATGAGTAATTGTTCCTTAATCTATAATTATTAGATCAAGTCCCACTGTCAGAAGTATTGCCAACATTAAATAGACATTTATGATCCTCATTTTAAGATAGAACTTTGAAGAAATAAAAACCACTAATTGAAAACATAAAACATCTAGGCCAACTAGCAGTAGAAAAACCCTAAATCTTAGGGAAATTAAATCTAGATTTATCAGAGGATATATTCATCATGGTTTTATTTTTGAGCGTTTTCAAAAGCAAGAAACATCATGGGGAAAATCATAGACTCAGAGATTTAGAACTAAAAGGGACTCATAAATCAAAGGATCAAAGCTTTAGGATTGAAATGGACCTTAAAGATCATTTAAGTCCAACCACCTTACATTAAAGAAACTGAGGCCCAGGAATAATAGTTTTTATTTTTAAAAACTGACACTGACTGAAGGTCACAAACATAGTAACAAAATTAGAATTTGAACCGATGATCAACTCTAAATTCATTGTTATTTCCACTGCACATCACTGTAATTATACAAAATCTCAAAAGAACTGGGTTCCCTAAAATATGTAGTACAAGGGATGTTTGAACCTAGAGCCACATGCTTTTGTATCTACTGGTAGCAACCTATAATGTTCCAGCTTATGAATAAAATTCACTTTTGAACCTATGTATTCACACTGAGATATGAGTTCATCTGAGGCACTGATATAGCTTCCAGACAAACTGGCACTGGACACTTGATCTGATAAAAGATTGATTCATAGAGCACATTTTAGCAACTATTTTTAGTTTTAACATTTCTCACAAATAAAACTATGTTTCAATGGAGTGGCAACTCTCTAATGCCATTTTTATCTACAAGAAAGAATCTATTCTTCAACTGAAGACTCATATCCCTAGCTAACACCATGGCCAAAATCTGGACCTCCATTCTAAAGAAAAAAGTTTAGGAGCTGGAGTATTAGGAATGGACACATCAGCAGACTTCAGAAAGATTTCATACTAACCGAAACCTGCTAGGGACATAATTTCCTGTCTTAGAGTTCATAGTCTAACCTTGTCCTCAATAGGAAGATGATTATCAACTCCAGAGTTAAATTAAAAACTATAGTACAATATGGACTGATTCTTGCACAAATGCCAATACTCAGTGAAAAATCCAAAATTGTAATGCTTTCTTTCTCTTTCTTTCTTTCTTTCTTTCTTTCTTTCTTCCTTCCTTCCTTCCTTCCTTCCTTCCTTCCTTCCTTCCTTCCTTCCTTCCTTCCTTCCTTCCTTCCTTCTTTTCTTTCTTTCTTTCTTTCTTTCTTTCTTTCTTTCTTTCTTTCTTTCTTTCTTCTTCTTCTTCTTCTTCTTCTTCTTCTTCTTCTTCTTCTTCTTCTTCTTCTTCTTCTTCTTCTTCTTCTTCTTCTTCTTCTTCTTCTTCTTCTTCTTCTTCTTCTTCTTCTTCTTCTTCTTCTTCTTCTTCTTCTTCTTCTTCTTCTTCTCTGGTTAATGTATATCCTCTTTTGAACCTCTCTACATCACTTTTCATTTTCCTTGCAGGTTTCTTATTTATCCTGTTGGAAGTTCCTTGCCATTTCCACTGCTTTGGAATCATCATGCACTTTTCATCCCCATTTGCTGGGGGGAGAGAGGAGGAGTGGCTAGCTATAAAATTGTAACCAGTTCTCACTTTGAAATTTTCTAACTTTGTATTTTTTAAAATAATGATCTGAGATTTTAAAAATACTTTGCACCTGAATTTTAATTTATTTTACTTTAATGTTAAGAACTTAGCAATTTGTTTTTTATTGAGTCTGGTTCAAATGGTGGTTACTCTTACTCTGGTCCAATTCCTTTTAGCAATAAGAATATTCCTCCCTTGTGATGCTTTATATCATCATTAAGTAAGCTGTACTTAGCTTTAAATATATCTTTTTATTTTTCTTTCTCATCCTCTTAAAAAAAACTCTATCTTACTTATTCATCTTTTTTAATTACCATTATATTAGAAGTATATTTATAAGGTTTAGTACAGCCATAAGATTTAAGATAGTTGAGTGTTAGGGTTTTGTCTGAAAAAAAAAATGGAGATAGAGGATCAAGTTAGAATAGACCCAGTGATAGGGAAATATTTTTTGAGGAGGAGGAGTCAAGGTAAAAGTCAGTTTCTGGAATGATTTTAGTAAAAGAGACACATCTGATAGTTTGGAAACCCATCTTTAGGAGTTTTATTACTGAAGAAATGCCCAAAAACATTGACTGAAAGAAATTTTCCCTCTGTTTGGCTGTAGGTAAGTTACTTAAGCCTCCTCCCCCAAGCCCAATTTTCTTCATCTATAAACTAAAACCCACTGGATTATAAAGAGTTGAAAATTAATTTCAACTGTAGAATTTTATAATTTTCTTGAACATATTTCTTTAATCGCAAAGAGTTCAGTAACTTCTCTTAACTTACATGAATGTGTGCATGTGTATGTGTAACTGTCTCCTTGATATTTTCCCAGTAGACATAGAGAGAGAGGTGGCTGATTAAATTAGCCAAATTAACTATTTTCCTGATTCTTTTCTTATTAGGTTAATGAGAAGATTTGGGACTGTGCCTCTGATTTCCTAGGTCAGAAGCAATGTCTGTGGAAGCCCAAGTGAAAAAGTGTAACTATGACATTCTCTGGTAGTTTTTATCAGGAAGCTCATTTTCCATCCTTTCTCCAGGGGGTTTGCTGAAGAAGGGAGCATGTAGCTTAGCTGAAGTGTGTTGGGAAATCTCATTTTCTGTGCTGGATCACTGCAGAAGGAGGTGTAATTTTGTTTCCTCTCTCAGAAAAAAAAAAAAAAGGGGGGGGGGAAATTCTAGGAAAAAGAAGGCAAAAGGCTTTTGAACAAGTATTAGTCAAAAAAATCCCATTATATCTCCTAGGTGCTATGAAGTGATAGATCTTAATGATGGAATAGCCATCTACCTCACTGTGTTACAGATTTGTCCCTGATTAAAAGTGTGTTTGTGTGTGTGTGTGTGTGTGTGTGTGTGCACGCACGCGTGTGTCTATAAGGAGACAGAACTGAAGAAAAATAAATGGAGAAGGAAGAATTACACTAAATGCCCTGTATCTCTCATGACAAAAAAAAGGAAAAAGAAGCTATTCATATGTCATAAATAAGCCTTTATTTTTAGATTTTAAAAATATTAGCAATTATAACTCTTATTTATTTGTCCCTAGCACTATGTAAAGATTACAAGTTGTTTACTCATAGTAAATCTATGAGTTAAGTAGTGAAAATATCATTAACTAAGATCAGGATATAGCAAATTAGCAGAGAACAGTATTCTAGTTTTACACAAGAATAGGGAAATTAGTCTCTTTTTAATAACATGTTAGTTGTGGAGACTGAGTTGGGGAGAGATAACATTTCTCTTTGTGACTGTAAATGGTGCAAGTTTTTTTTTTGGTATTCCCTCATGATTTATTTTCATTGATACTTTTGGTTTGTATCCAGCAGACATTCCAATAAACATGCAAAACACCAACAAAATCCAATAAAGCAAATTTTCCCTAAAAGAGCAGTTGCAATTGTTAGTCCATAGGTAACTTTCCACTTTTGTCAAGAACTGTTTAGTTTTAAGTAACTTTTTGTTACTTTCTAAGTTCATTTTGTTTTAATAGCACCTATATTTTCCATGTATCCCTACCTTCATTCTTACTCAGCGATCCCTTCTTAAAATCAATAAAATTAATTAACATTTCAAAAAACCCTATTATAATGCATGTGCTGTTCCCTACCTGTTCTGAGATGGGCCTCCCTCAGGTCAATATTCAAGCAAATTAGGTTCAATTTGGAACAGTTGACAAACTGAGCCATAACAGGAGAAAGCTATTTAGCAAGGATAGGCATGGAAAATATCTCAAATTAATTCAGTTGATCAAAATTATCTTGATTTAATTGCAGCATTTGGTCCATCAGAAAGATCATGACTAAGTTATACTCATATGACCAGGAAGTGATGTCAACAGCCTCCTAAACCAACCAAGTCCCAAGGATGGCCCCAATATCTTTTTAGTGCAAAACTAATCTAACTTGCATAAAGACAAGAATTAAGCTATTACTCCTATCTCAATACCCAGCATTTCCCATCTTTACAAAGGAGGTGGGATCTTCTTGAGACTATAGAATTTAGCCCTGTTGGACTCTCTAAAAATTTACTGACAAACTATTATGGTAGTGCTTTAAAATCAGTTATTTAAAGAGTGGCTTTTCTTTCTTTTTTTTTTATTTTTAGATTTTTATTTACAAGACATATGCACGGGTTTCATATTTCAGCACTGACCCTTGCAAAACCTTCTATTCCAACTTTTCCCCTCATCCCCACCCCTAGGTGGCAGGTAGACCAAAAGATGTTAAATATGTTAAAGTATATGTTAAATACAATATATGTATACATATTGATACAATTATCTTGCTACACAAGAAAAATCAGATTTAGAAATAAGGTAAAAATAACCTGAGAAGGAAAAGAAAAATGTAAGCAGACAATAACAGAAAGAGTGGAAATGTTATGTTGTGGTCCACACTCAGTTCCCATAGTTCTCTCTCTGGGTGTAGCTGGTTCTCTTCTTTACTGAACAATTGGAACTGATTTGGTTCATCTCATTTTTGAAGAGAGCCACGTCCATCAGAATTGATCATCATATAGTATTGTTGTTGAAGTGTATAATGATCTCCTGGTTTTGCTGATTTCACTTAGCATAAGGTCATGTAACTCCAGGCCTCTCTGAAATCATCCTGATGGTCATTTCTTACAGAACAATACTATTCCATAACATTCATGTACCACAATTTATTCAGCCAGTCTCCAATTGATGGGCATCCATTCAATTTCTAGTTTCTAGCCACTACAAAGAGGGCCACAAACATTTTGGTACATATGGGTCCCTTTTTCTCCTTTAAGATCTCTTTGGGATATAAGCCCAGTAGAAACACAGCTGGGTCAAAGGGTATGCACAGTTTGATATGCACAGTTTGATAACTTTTTGAACATAGTTCCAAATTGTTCTCCAGAATGTTGGATCTTTTCATAGTTCCACCAACAATGTATCAGTGTCCCAGTTTTCCCACATCCCCTCCAACATTCATCATTATCTTTTCCTGTCATCCCAGCCAGTCTGACAGGTGTGTAGTGGCATCTCAAAGTTGTCTTAATTTGCATTTCTCTGATTAATAATGACTTGGAGCATCTTTTCATATGGCTAGAAACAGTTTCAATTTCTTCATCTGAAAATTGTCTGTTCACATCCTTTGACCATTTATCAATTGGAGAATGGCTTTATTCTTATAAATTAGAGTCAATTCCCTATATATTTTGGAAATGAGGCCTTTATCAGAACTTTTGAATGTAAAAGTTTTCCCACTTTATTGCTTCCCTTTTAATCTTGTTTGCATTAGTTTTGTTTGTACAAAACTTTTTTTAACTTGATATAATCAAAATTTTCTATTTTGTGATCAATAATGATCTCTAGTTTATATATATCTCTTTTTTTAATTCCTTCCTCCTCCACAGGTCTGAGAGGTAAACTATCCTATGTTCTTCTAATTTATTTATAATCTCTTTATACCTAGATCATAAACCCATTTTGACCTTATCTTGGTGTATGGTATTAAGAGTGGGTCAATGCACAGTTTCTGCCATACCAATTTCCAATTTTCCCAGCAGTTTTTATCAAACAGTGAATTCTTATCCCAAAAGCTGGGGTCTTTGGGTTTGTCAGACACTAGATTATTATAGTTATTGACTATTTTGTCCTGTGAATCTAACCTATGCCACTGATCAACTAGTCTATTTCTTAGCCAATACCAAATGGTTTTGGTGACTGCTGCTTTATAGTATAGTTTTAGATCTGGTACAGCTAGGCCACCTTCATTTGATTTTTTTTTCCATTAGTTCCTTTGAAAGTCTTGACTAAAGAGTGGCTTTTCCTTGGAAATCTATTATTTAAGGGTTGCTTAAGGCAAATAGGATCAAATCACATCTGAAAGGTTGCATTCACTTCTGGATTTCACATTTTAAAAGGTGTCAGTATTAAAAAAAAATGTGTTAGTCATCACAATAAGATGATCAAAGAGCTGAGAATTTTCTTCAAGAAGTAAATGGTTGATCTCCTCACCAATCAAAAAGATATGGAAGCTAAGAGCAATCTCTTAAAAAAATAAACCAGTATTGTGGGTCCTTCAAATAGTAATAGAAAGATACGTGGTACATATAAATAGGTTGTAGCATATTACTAATGATTAATTACATGTAAGAAATGGTTTCAAAGATATAATTGTGGAGATGGATGATTGGAAAAGGAGTCACTCATGTCATTAGAATAAGGGACAACAGATATTCTTTATGATGTGTTGAAGGTTGTATTATGTCAAGAAGAAAAAAAAAAAAACACTAGAGAAAGCCCTTAGTATGCTAGTCAGACATCCAGTGAAGGATTTCTAGGAAGACATGAGAAAAAATGGTAAAGCATGAGAAAGCCTGTCTAAATTATGATCTCCATAGTTGAAAGGAATAACCACACTGAGGAAATCACAGTTCTATTGAAATAGGTACAAGGCATGAAAAATAATCCTGACTCCAAGAAATGTATAGACTATTAACAATACATGTGAGACTATTAACAATATATGACTCTAATAAAAAAAAAAATTCTGCCTACTTTTTTTAAAATGGAGCTTTCTATATGGTAATCATGCAGTTCTGAGATAGTATGGCTCTTTGAAGGATCTGGATGCATTGGTTAATTTCTCTTTTCTCTAAACCATAGTCTTTAGTTAAGATGTAGCAAGTACACTAATGCATCACCATACAGTATGCTGTTACCAACTTCCCTGGCAAGCATATCATTCACACAAAACTCAAATAAAAAAATTTTTATTGACAGGTTCAAAGAGGAAAAAAAGATAAAAATCGCAACTGAGTTCATGGAAAATGAAGATTCATCTTTCCCCAGCACCTAAAGAATCCCTCTGTCCATTCTGAGTAGGTTAATTTTTCATCCAGAAAACACTTTTCTCTATCTTTAGCTCAAAACCATCACAAGATGAGGAATATACCAGAGAGACACCATTCTCCTCACCTCACAATTCTAGAACAAAGAAGCCTTTTACTCAAGAGTATCTCAAAGGACAAGAACAATGATCTCCAAGTGGGTCCTATTGAGTGACACCAGATCCATACATTGTGACTCCAAAGTTTGATAAAGATCTTCCATCTTTAAGGCATTCATCTACCTGATTGAATATTCTCCCACAAGTCCAGCAATTTGGATGTTTGGCAGTGAATCCTAATTTCTTTCCAATTTTCTTTCAAGTCCCTGCAAGTTTCTGTAGATCAGATATTCTTGAACTTAGATTTGAGAGCTGACACATAGGTAGATAGATATGTGATAGATAGATAGATAGATAGAGAGAGAGAGAGAGAGAGAGAGAGAGAGAGAGAGAGAGAGAGAGAGAGAGAGAGAGAGAAAAGAGAGAGAGAGAGAAGATAGATCACAGATTGAAGATAGATTTATAGATAAAAGATAACTATTTTAACATAACTTGTTTCCTTTGTAATACTTTTTTTTTTTTGCTTTATGCATTTAAGTATATTATTCTGAGGCTTCCTTAGTTTTCACAAGTCTTCCAGACAAATTCATTATATTCAAAAAAATAAATAAAGCCATAGAGGAAATTAGATAGTTTTGGGTTTTTTTTAATTCCCCCCAACTGCTACCCATTTAGCAAGTTGGATAGGGAGAATGGGGAGAGGAGGAAATTCTGTACTTCTCACTAAAGTTAAGGGTGAGATTTTTTTTCAATTTGTCAAAGATAAAAAGAAAATCTTGCTTCAGGGATTCATTTGTATTCAATATTGTATATGAATAACATTTGTAAAATGCTGGAAAATGCAAGTTTTTTAGAATGCTAATACATTTTTTCAATAAGCTGCTTTGGAATTGGGTTTTTTTAAGTTCTCCAGAAGAACTACATACATATTGACACAGAAACAGTTCAATCTGTCCACTTCCATTACTTATCAGCTGTGTGACCTTGGAAATGTGAATCACAACTTCCCTGAAACCCAGTTTTCTTACCTTCAGAATAAGACTAATAATTCTAATACTACCTACCCTACCAAATGGGGAGCAAATGAAATAATGTATGCAGAAGTCTTAGCAAGCCTTAGTGCTATATATATCAACTATAAGTATTATTACACTGAAAACTTTCTAGACCCTTCTTAGGCACAAGAATGTAAGCTCTATAAAGTATCACACCCTGACTATGTCATCAATCACTCTACTCAAGAAGCTTCAATGTTTCCCTAATGCCTGAATCTTTTTTAAGTTTTATTATTGTTTTATTTTTGCACATCACATTTGTACATTATTACCCCTACTTCATGAGAGATTTTTTATAACAAAATAAAATTATTAAGAAAAACTAACATGATGGTCACCTCTTCTGAAGATGTATGTATATATATATATATAATTCCCTACATATAGCAATCCTTACCTATTTTTTTAGTTAGAAGAAATCTATTTTTCCTCCCTCCTATCAGAGTGAAAAAAAAAGAAAAAGAAAAAGAAATATCCTTTTAACAAGTATGCATGGTCAAGCAAAACTATTGTCTTATTAACCCTAAACAAAATATATATGTACGTATATGTGTCTCATTCTCTACCTAAATCTATTACCTATAAGGACATAAATAGTATCTTTGTTTCATCATAGATCCTCCAGAGTCATGAATGATCATTGTACTGATCTTAGTTCTTACAAATTTTAAAGCTGTGTGTTGCTGTCATATAACAGTGATGGTAGTGTTATTATATAAATTATTTCCCAAGCTCTATTCATTTCATATTTCATCACTTTATAAAAATATTAATTATTCACTTTTATATTAGTGGTTTAATATAAATTATGCTGGTTCTGCTTAATATACTCTGCATCAGTTCATATTAGTCTTGAAATCATCTTTTTTGTAGAACAGTAAAAAGATACTATAAATATTTTTGCATATATTTGCTCTTTCATCTTTTATTGGTCTAAGCTTAGCTGTGATAAAACAAGGTCAAAGGGCTTATAACATTTTTTGTGTATAAATTCCAAATTGCTTTCTGGAACGGTTATAGCCATTCTAGTATTCACTGTCCACCAATAGTGAATTGTGCGTATTTTCCAACAGTCCTGTCAACATTTTATTTTTTTATCATCTTTGTCACTTTAATGGGTATGAGATAGAAACTCAGAATTGTTGATAGTGATTTGGAACATTTTTAACATGGCTCTAGATAGTTTGAGTTTCTTCCCTTGACAATGGTCTATTTATGTCCTTAAGCCATTTATCAAATGTGGTATGGTTCATGTTCTTATAAATTTGAATCAGTTCCTTACATAGCTGAAAAATTAGACCTTTATAATACAAACTTAATGCAAAGATTTTTCCCCAAATATCTGTTTTCCTTTGGATTTGGCTTAATAGGACTTGTTTGTTAAAATATTTTCTTTATTTTATATAATCAAAATCTTCTATGTTCAGTTGAGGCATGAAAGGTTTTGTTCCAAAACTTTATTTTCACTATGTGAGACGTTATATTTCATGTGTATTTCTCATTAAAAAAAAACATATTGTTGGATTTTGCCTTCTAATTCATTCTGTTAACATCTTCCATTTATCTTTTATACATTTTAAATTATAAAATAACAAATAAAATATTCATATTTGTATTTATATTCCATTGTATAGCTTTATTCAAAGAAAAATACCTAAATTAAGTTCAGTCACAGAAGAAGAGAATGCTGGTATCTGTCATGGTATTGGCCCTTGTGTCAGAACACTATTCAAGCAAAAGGAAAGTTTGAACTAATATAATAGTATATATTAAGAAAGGAATTAGTCCTAAGTAAAATATATTCAATAAAGATGCACATATTATATATATATATATATATATATATATATCTTTTGTAGTGACGAAAGATTGAAAAGTTAGGGCCTACTCATAATTTGGGAAATTACTAAACAAGTTTATATTTGTTTATATATGCTTGCATATATATATATATGCAATTGAATATAATTATGCTGTAAGGAATGATGAAAAGAATGGTTTCAAAGAAATATGAGAAGCTTATATGAACTGATGCAGAAAGAAATTAGCAGAATCAGAAGGATAATTTAAATGGCAACAATATTGTAAAGACAAACAACTTTGAAAGATTAAGGAACTCCAATCAGTATAATGACAAGTCTAGAAGACTAATAATAAAATATGATATCTATTTCATGATCTAGAGAGATAAAAGACTCAGTGTGCAGTATAAGACATGATAAATGAATTTGCTCTATTATATATGCTTCTAATAGAGTTGGATTTTTTTTCTGTTTCAGTGGAGTTGGGGATAGATGGAAAAAGGAAAGGTGAACTTTTTGTTGAATAAAAATATAATTTAATTTAAAAACATAATTATGAAGAAGAGTATTAGAGAAAGGATCAATAGCTTAAGAGAAGAGGTATACAAATATTTATCATTTTGCTTCTAGGATAAAATACAAATTCCTCTGTTTGGCAATGTCCAATGTATTTTTTCTGAATTAATTGCATATGCCTTCTTTTATGATACACAATATTCTAGCCAAATTGGCCAACTTGCTGTTGCATATGTGATATGCTTTATTCTCTGTGTTCTTCAATCTTGGGAAGGCCACCTTTTTCTTGGAGTTCCCTTTTTTCTCAAGACTAAGCTCACACAGGAGGCAGCTAGGTGGTACAGTGGATAGAGCACCAGCCCTGAATTCAGGAGGACCAGAGTTCAAATCATCTCAGACACTTAACACTTCCTATCTGTGTGACCCTGGGCAAGTCACTTAACCCCAGCCTCAAGGGGAAAAAAAAAAAAAAAGACTAAGCTTTTGGAATTTCCTGTAAGTCTTTTTAGAATCAGCTCTCTTTAGTATCCTCAGCCCCAAAAGTATTTTGCATTTATATTTCATATATGTATATTTACCTAAATAGTTGATTTTTCAGAAGAATATAAAATTCCTGAGGACAGGGATTGTTGTATTATTGTCATTGTATTCCCAGCACCTTGCAGAACATAGGGCACTTATTAAATCATATATAAGTACTTGTTATATTGAATGAACTGAATTACAGCAATGACCATCAGATGACTAAGCTCTCTGTGGTAGTCAGTAAATGGGAAAAAATCCTGGGGTGGATTTTTCTAATAATCAAATTGTTTATGTGAATGTTACTAGAAGTGAAACAATAGAATCTATAAGGTAAGCATTAACTATTTGAGACCCTGTTATTTTATCTCTAGGTCACAGTTTGCATAATGTTTTGAAATCATGCTATTGCAAGTTCAATTCTTACTGTTTTTAACTGGATAATGAAATCAAGATTAAAAAAATAAATAAATATCATATTAGTCCAACTACAGGCCACAATCCCTTGCCCCCCAGGTTTGGTATAATGGCATGGCCCAGAATGCCCACACGTGGGAGGTGAGAGATTTACAAGAAGTATATCCATGTTGCACACCACCCTCCAACCTCACCCCCCCCCCCAGCTAGTTTCATAGCCAGATATTGATCAGAAAAATCCAATGGTGTGGGAAATTTTTTAAGGGAGCTGAGCTGATCATGAAGGGAAAGATTAGTAAAACAGTACCAACTTAGGGTACCTATGTGGTCTTGTTTTCCCCACTGGCAAGATGAGCAAAGCTACAAGATTCAAATTATTTATGCCCTAGAGCAGGAAATCACCAGGCACTTACCAGTGTGAAATGAGCAGAAGTAAACTAAATAAGCCCATTTGAAAAGAACTAGAGTTTTTCCAGCTGATGCAATAGAAGGAGGTTTTAAGGCAAGATGAAGTTTGCATGTCGAGCCCCACAGTGCCTGAAGAGAAACCAGCAGAAGTCTTCTGATTTCCTATATTATACCAACAGACCCACTAGGAGGTTTTGTCTATGACTGAAAGAGCCCTAAGGTGCACATTTTTTTCTGCCCCCACAAAAACCTTGGGAGGGCTTCTTGTGGGAAAAGCTGGGGAAAAAGCAGCTTCTGGGTTTTGCTTCTCTGATTTAAGGAGGATTATGCTGGTTTAGGGAACTAGCTTAGTACATAAGTGTTGTTGGAAAGAGCAGGTAAGGACCTACGATTTCATTGATGCATCAAATTCTTGATGAGAAAAACCCTTCTACCAATTCATATTATTAACTGTTTTATAATTTGAGTCTTTAAATATTATATCTGATACTGAGAAGTTAAGTGATTTCCTCATGTCACAGAAGTGAGCCTTGAACTCTTGTCTTCTTGGCTCTGACTCTCCAGTACCCTACAATATTTGTTTCTAGTAACTTAATTAAAGTTTTGTACAATTTGTCCCTGGGTGGGAAATAAATCAATGAAGTACATATCTGGTTACATGATGAAGAGTATTTTCTTCTTGTAGAGAATGGCTTGAGCCAAGAATAGGTTCAGGGATTCTGCATATAAAGAGTGATATTAAAGAACAGATGACAGGAACAGAGAAAGGGAATAAGGATTTATATAATGCCTATTATAGATCAGATATTGATGTTGAGCTTTTTGTTGATATCTCATTTGAGCCTTCAAAACAACCATAAGAAATATGTGCTATTATTATCATTTTTAGACACTGAGGCAGAGATTAACTGACTTGCCAAGGATCACAAGCAAATAATAATATTATTATTAATAAAGTGATAATAATTGTGTCTGATTTGTTATTTAAACTCATCTTTCTCTCTTCAGGCCCAGGGATGTGTTTACTCATCCACCATGTGCCCCTCTGAGAGTCAGAGAAAGCCTGGCGTTTTAGCTTCAGCATAGATCCTTGTGCTAGATGGTATATATAATATGGCAGATGAGAAACAAGCATTTTATTGCCAATCCCTGGTCCCTAAAATTACTAATTCAAACGCATGATCACCAGCACCTTCTGGTGGTAACATTGGCTTAAGTGAAGCATCTGGTCCATATTTTAGTTTCTTGGTTGTGTGTTGGGTCTAAATCCCTGGCAATAGTTGAAACAGCAGCAATAGCTTCATACTGGATTGCACATTCGTATTTTGGGGAAGCTTGTGGCGGGGCCAAAAATCTCTATTGTTAGAGCAATAACTTGAGCTCCCAGGGACAATCTATCTCCATCTCTTCCCAGTCCCACATACAAACTTCCTCTAATCTGAAGAGGACTGCCAAGAATGACTTGTACAAGAGATCCTTTCAAACCTCCTACAAAAAGCTTACCTTTTTTACTGAGATTCAAGTAACAATAATTATTATTATACAGTTATACATATACATAGTATTATTATTACATAATTTTATATATGTATATATAACATATATAACATATAACATAAGGTTTTCAAAGTAGTAGACTTTTTTCAGTCTATACCTATGTATTTTTCCCCTTTTCAGAGGTGTCTCTTTAGGGGTAAAGTCTATATCTGGGAGGAGTTTAATTTCAAATAAATGTGGTAAAAGTACCTTTTTTTTTTTTTCTACAGTATTTTCCTAGCTTCATATCGCAGTGGGACCAAATGGCAACACCAGCTACCCTGACTGATAACCATAACTTTCACAATATTTCACAAATATTTTCCCAGAGAATCTCATGTTTAGATAACATTTATTAACCTAGGGAGTCCTCTGAGTAATGAAGATAGAGTAGGCTTTAGCTAAAGGTTTTTATAAATTGATAAGGTGCTGTTTTTTCCCTCCGCACTCATCTAAGTTATCATTTTGCAAACACACATCCAGGTTAACAAGTTTGCAGCTTTCCTGACATTTCTACTCCTGCATACACAATTCTAAAGGGCTTATGGTCTTCCCAATGAAAAAGTTTACTTTTTTTTTTTTTTTTAATCTGATGCTCAGAGAATTCACACAATTCAAGTTTTATCTAACTTTTGTAAGCTAGCTCCACATTTACATGACATCACTGGGGAATGACAGGGTCCACAGAAGTTCATTTTCCAGATGATTGCCAAAACCTTTTAAAAAATTTTAATCATTTCTTAGTGAAAATATTCCTAAAATGAATCTTGTACTTCCTGTCTTCTGAAACAAAGAATGACAAATGTAATTTCATCATCATGAATAATGATAACTATATTGGGTAAATTGTTCATTATACTATGTAGCAAGGTGTTTGAGGAATAGTTTGCCATACTATGTAGAGGGAGCAAGGTTCCAGAGTGGCTACAGTATTGAACTAGGAATCAGGAAAATCTGAATTCAAATTTAGTTACTTCCTAGTTGTGTG
This sequence comes from Sminthopsis crassicaudata, assembly GCF_048593235.1. NCBI lineage: Eukaryota > Metazoa > Chordata > Mammalia > Dasyuromorphia > Dasyuridae > Sminthopsis > Sminthopsis crassicaudata. The sequence goes on from NC_133619.1 coordinate 98,626,882, forward strand.
AATCTGAGCAAGTCATTTAATCTCAGTTTGCCTCAGTTTTCTCAAGTGTAAAATGGGAATAATAATAGCACCTCTCAAGAGTTGTCATGAGGATCAAATGATATATTTGTAAAGTGCCTTGCAAACCCCCTAAGTAAGGAAAGAGAGAATGAAACTAACAAATGTTTGACCTTTCCTACATAATTTCAAAATCAGGTTGCAAAAACAAGCATCTCCACTCCCCATTTCTACTCTTCACTTGATTTCCCAATAGAGACAAAATATTTAACTTTTTTTTTTTAAGTTAACCTTTCCAAGGCTTATAAAGTCCAGGCCATTTTTATTTAGGCTATCTTACCTTAATGTGATAAAAAAAAAAATGAAGCAGGGAGAGGAGGAGATATCAAAAACTAATTTGTATTTGAACAAGTGCCCACAAAAGGTTTATTTAAAAAAAAAACACCAAAAGTTTTTTTTTAGTTTTGTTTTTAGTTTTGTTTATTTATTGAGCATAAAAAAAGCAGGAAACTTTTTTCACATTTATTTTTTCCCTTTTTCCCCCTGCCTGACATGATGAAAATTCTGCCTCACATCTTTTAACTTCCTGAGGCATTGCACCAACATGTCATGGTTGATATCTTTATTAATGATCTAGAAGCAGCAGTAAACACACTTTAATGAAGTTCACAGATGATGCTAAATTAGGAGGTGTTACCAACACCAGGAAGGACAGACTAGTAATAAATGGACCTGAAAAAGTGCGAAAAGTAAAATTTAACCAGGATAACATATCTGCATGGGGAGGGAGAGGGAGTGGGAATGAAGATGAATATATTTGGGAGATAATATAAAATGGAGATATTCAGTGGATGTGAAACACCTGGAAATGGTAATGTTGAAGCAAATTGTGAAGTTATATGACAGCAGGAAAAAAAAGTCAGTTCTATTTCAAGCTATATATGAAGAAACTGATCACAGAGGAAGGGAAAACATACACATGTGTGCACACACACACATGTGCACACATACTCCCATACACCTCTAATTTATTCCTTTGTAACTGAACTTGGAATGGTACATCTAATTGGGAACAGCATAGATTAAAAAGAAGGAATTTGAAAACAAGGAACAAAGCTGATTGGAGAAGTTCAGGGTATGATGCAAATAAAAAGGTTAATGAAAATAATTATTTATAATTCAAGACTAAAGAAAAGTCTGCAATTTTAAAGGTACAAACATTGAGGGGGGAAGCAATTATTTAGCCTGATAAAAGGGTAGAGCTAGAAATAATGAAGTTAGGCAAAGAAAAATTTGAGAAATATAAAGAAATTTCAAACTTTATCCCTTCCCCCAAAAGATGAATGTCTTAGATTTAAGTAATGATAGAGAAGTGACTGTTTTGTAGAACATTTTACAGAATGGGCAGTGCATAAGAAGAAAGAAAGAAAATTAAAAACAAATGCAGAGAAACGAGGCAAGTAAGAATGCTAATTTATACTTAATATTCTATATTTTACAAAGTGACATATTTATGTGTATATGTATAGATATAGGCATATATATAGAAATATGAACATATAGATATTTAAATGCATGTAGATATAGAGATATCTGTGTATAGATATACACAGAAACCTATATATTGTCTTATTCTATTTATCTTCACCCTAATCCTATGGGATAGATAGTTCAAATATTAATTCCATTTTACCTATAAGAAAAAAGGAAATTGACAGTGTGGAAGAGTAAAAAAATGTCACAAGATAGAGAGAATGTCCATGTAACTTATTCATATATTTACACGTAATGCCCTGAGACTCCTTCATCCATGTTTCCCCATAAAGTTACCTTAGATGCTAAGGTCTTCATGGCTCTCTAAACTATAGAACATGAACACCTACTAAGGTATTTGGTTTTTTTAGTCAATGGACACAATGAAATAAAATAAATGTAATCAATGAAATAGCCTAAATACAATATTGGGCATAAATGGTGAACCTTGAGTTCACTTTTTCACAAATACATATACATTAAGATGACATAGTGAATGCTGCATAGGAATCTTGTATATCATCACATCACCTATAGTGAGGCAGAGATGGAGGCAACAATTGTGACCAGAATATATGTGGGAGGGAGGGAAAGAGTCACTCTCATGCTTCATAAATACCAATGTGAAGATACAAATAAGGTCAAAATGATGGTTTTATTGAACTTGTTCCTAGATATAACATTATCCCAATTGTATATCACAGACTGGTCTTCCCTACTTCTAACTACATATATTTTCAAGAAGGAAATGGTCCTTGAAGTGAATTCTACAGCTAACCTTGATGGGAGAAGTAGAAAGACTTGAGTTGCAGAAAGAGAAAAAAAATTAAGGTATACTATACTCTCTTCAAGAGTGGTGTTAAATACTTTATCAAAAGTTTTGTTGAAATCTAGGTAACCTAGCATTTTTTTTTATCAGCTTAGTAATCGTGTGCCTTCTTTTCTCTTCCTTTTTCTTCCAATTGGCCTAAAAAACAAACAAAACCACATCCTTCTCTATTTTCAGCTCATTGTGAACTTCAGAATTTCTAACATTACTTTGCAGGGCCATGCCATGCTTTTATATTTATCTCCTGTCACCTGCCCTTGCTTTCTTCCTGTATGTTCTCTTTAAAATTTAAGATATTTTTAAAGTAGTTTTCTCACCAAAAAGCAAAGTCATTTGAAAATAAATGCAAGTAGTCAGTGACATTTTGCCCAGAATACATCAAAATCAAGGTTTTTGCTATAATAGCAATATACATTGATAGACACATATAGACTTGTGTTATCTATCCATCTATAATAAAGGTAGGAATAGTGTATTTTGAAAAAGGTGATGGTCTTATTATCTTCTTTTTTTTCTTGCTAAACTTCGTTTACATGCCATAGAAATTAAAATGCCGAACAACCATGTGTTCTATCCTCAAAGTATAGTTGTAACATATTTTCAAAACTGCTGATTTAGATTCATCTTCTTTTTGGAACTTTAAAAAAATCTGGAGCAATTTTCATTCTCTCTTTCTTCTATTCTTTCTTTCTTTTGTTTCTCTTTCTTGCAATAGAAAATGTTACTTTTGAGTCTTTTCATTTAGATGACAGGCTGGGATTAAAATAGCTTCACATGATAATGCAGGATGTCCTGTTTGTGTTCTCTCTTAAGGCAAGATGCCCTAAATGGAGTTTGTTTTAAATAATAAGTAAAACCTTGGATTTTTTTTATCATCTTTGTTATTTCTAGGTTATGCCATATGATGGAACATTGAGCAAGCTGTAGCTGTTATTTTTTTTAAATGTGCTAATTAAAATTGAGTGTACCTACAGTCTGCTGCATACCTATTATGAATGATCCATTTTCCAAAATTTAACAAAGAAAACAAGAACATATTCTTCCTCTTTAAAAAAGAAAATGATCTGTTAAAACATCAGTGTCCAGGAGATATTCCCTATGCATGTCATCTGCATTTATAGAGATAATTTATATCTAAGTATGAGAAATACCTGTAAAGGATCCCATAACCTCAATAAGTAGAAGCAACCTGAGACATTCTAGTTCAACTCAGATCTGAATAAGAATCCCCTCCACAACATCTGTTACAAGAGTTCATCTAACTTTTCCTTTAAGACCTCATGTAAAAGGGGGAGAACTCTACTACCTCCAAGACAGCCAGTCTACTTTGCAATACCATTAAGTATTATGTTTGAAAACTGAAAATCAAAAATAATTTTCAATTGTTGTATTATATTAAGATTCAGTTCTAACTCATAGTTTGTCTACTTAGTTTTCTCCTTTCTAAAATCAGCAATAATTTGGTAACTGAGCACCTGGAAATTATCCTTCTGCTTCCCTCTCCCCTCCACTCTATCACAGCATTGCTAATAAAAGTGATGATGGTTACAGTTACTATTCCACCAAAATGCAATCTTTTGCCATAAAAGCCTTTAAAATATCACTACAGGAATATATGACTTAAGCCTAATGCCCTCTAGAACATCATGGCTAATATCTTTAATCTTCTTAGTCTTTTCCATTCTTTTTCTTTCTTTTACTTTCTCTTTCCTTCTTCATTTTTTTTTCATTCTTCACCTTTCTTTTCCCTTCATCTTAATTACTGTAATTAAAGGTGTTCTTTTCAAAGGCCTAACATAACATTTCATCAATGTAAAGGCAAACCCACACCAATTTTTTCTAAAGGACCTTCTTTCCCTCACTTTTCACTATTTCATTCACTTTAAGTAGTGTGTCTCAGAAAATTAAGAGGCTGAGAAAATAAAAAGATTTTAATAAACTAAGCTACTTTTCCCAAAATAAATAAACACTTTCCCACTTTACACAGCTGGAAAAAAACTGGGACATGTAGTCTTTCATATTCTCTCTCTCTCTCCCAAAGATTGAGGTTCCTTCATAAATCAAGTTAATGAAAATGATTCTCCCATACAATCTGCATTTTTTTCCAGTCTCTATCTCTATCTGTAGTGACTTCTCTCACAACACAAAGAACTCTCAGATCTCTTTTTCTTAGATGATAGCTTTTAATTTAATCTTATGTAATTATTTGTTGTCTCTAAGCAAAGAGGTTCATTTTAACAAATTATCTTTAAGTATATATTTGCAATGACGTTTATCTTAATCTCACTTTTTTGTTTTCTTATCTGTATTTTTTAAGTCTTGCTTTTATTGTGTGTTTAAAATGTTTTGAGCTATGTTGTCAAGTTTAATTTCAGGACTTTGATCTTTTGTAATTGATCTATAAAGAAAGTAATAACTATTTCATGATCTGACATCTCTCAGAAACATTCAAAAGCTAGATTTAAGTATTCCCTGTTCATTGAATTGCATTTCTTTAGACTCCTATTAAGGTTTGTGTGTGTGTATGTTTTAAGAAGAAAGGATGAGTTAACATTTCAAAGGAGATTATTTTTAAACTAAGTCAAAAGAGTTGAAAGATTAATTTACTATAAACAAATGATCCAGATATAGAAAGAGATCGAAAGGAAAAGGAAGTTTGCAAAAGATTAACAGGAATGGACAGATAAGCACTAGACCTGCCTCCCCACCCCCCCATCTCCAAAAAATAAACAAATGCCAAATGAATAGCTCCTAGGTAGAAAAACTAGATTTTTGCCAAGGTCAAACTAAACTATCTCCAATACTATTTGACCCCTCATTACCTAAAAGATAAATAAATAAAATAAAATCCATATCTAAATAAAGCCATCCAATGATTTTAATCAAGAAATAAGTTTTACATGTCACTCTTCAAACGTCTATTGCAGTCAAGCCACAGAGTGGTGATTTAAATGAGATTACATGAAACCACTGAATTCTTTGCCTAAATTTTGAGATTACTCCTAAAAAATTACCAAAGGAATTTCTAGGAATTAAAAGGAACATTTTGGTTTTTCTTGCTTACTCATTCATTTATTCATCAATAACAGGAGCCAGTCCCAATCAGGTAATAGTTTTTCAAATTATGAAGCAGAGGTCACTAAAAGCCTGATCAAAGTCAATCTGCATAAGAATGCTGAATTAGGAGAAATTAGTCTTGCACACTCTATTCCCCCATTCTTGTCCTTTCTTTTTGTTTTTTTCTGATATCCCATTGCCTCCTTCAAAATTTCAGCACTCTTCCCTCCTGTCAAAACCCATTTTATTCAAAATTTAGTGAGATTTAAAGCTAAGCAGTTTCATTTCTACAGCTTTTTCAAAGGCATTTCTGGATCACAAGCCTTATTTGTAATTATGGAATGAAAGATGTTTATTGTTTATTAAAGGAATTTCATGCAACTAAGATCATGTTTGTGAGGAATATTTTTGGGTGAAAGTGGTAATCTGAATTTTAGGGGAATAGGGTAGAAAAACTCTGTAGGACCCCTCTCTTCCAATTAATCCTCTCCCACACCCTAGCTTCTACTCCATGCTAAAATTCTCCCCTCTTTCCAAGTTTACGACCAATTAGAAGAGATAAATATGTGGCCAAACCCAAAGGTTTAGCAGCTGCTCTGAAGAAATGGTCACCCATCCTGAAAAGGAACTGTGTGGTATGAGGCTTCAGCCCTAGGGGATTAGGGCAGACTGCTCTGATGTGCTCCTTTCCCTAAGGGCTGGTTCTTCCCCCGTATCCTTAGCACACAGTGCCATCCCATGGCAGTGGAAGAGGAGAACTCTCTTTTTTTCCCAAATTAGGACACATAACAATGACTAAGGTTTCATCCTGTCTCCTTAGCAAAGTCTGTGCCTTGCTGAGCACAAGGACAGAATGGGGCTGATTTTTTTTTAATTTATTAAATGCCACTTTTAGAAAGTAAAAAGTTGCTTTTTAAAAGCCCAAACTCTAGAGACTTGGATGGAAAAATCCATTTTTGTCTTTAATAATTGATGGCTTACACTAGCATGCCTGTTATCATTGCAGTGCACTGTATGACTGCAGACTGTAATACAATCAAGCTTTCATTTATATTTATGTGACCAAGAGGGCTCTGTATTTGATGATTTTAAAAGATGCATGAATTCTATTCTATTTAATTCTGATATATTAGTCTATTATCTATAACAGACCATTGTCTAAATTATGCTATTCACACAAGAGTCCTGGATGGAAATTTATCCAAGTGATAGGGAAATAGTCTAATTTAGGTTTTCTTCAGCAGTAAAACTTGGGAAATATAGAGTCATATTGTGCATATAAATGACCATCAGGACTAGATTTAAGATGACCTTATTGTACAACAACTACATTATTAAAATAGTTTGTTATGCTGCATTAAAGGAGAGGCAGTAAGACATAATCGATTGAGCTCTTGCATAGGAAATATGAGAGTGAGTTTACATAGAACTAACAATCTAAAAGGGAGCTTAGAGTTTATCTGATCCAGGACTCCTTAAATTTTTTCTTCTTTTCACCCAAGAAATTTTTACCCAGTTATATAGGTCTCTAAGATAGGTATACAAATAACATATTTACTTATAATAAATCATAATTTTATACCCCATATTCAGTTGCAGGACCCAACCTGAGATTGCAATTCACAATTTAAGAAACTTTGATCTAATCCATATCCTTTTAGGGACAAAATCACATGGCCATAAAGTAAGTGTTATGGATAAGATTAGAATTCAAGTTTCCCAGCTCTTCTTTTACCAATAGGGCTAAGTCAGATAAAACAATCAAAATGTTTATATTGGCTCCAGTTCATGATGACCATGAGTATCATTCATTCTAGCCTTGAGCTTTATTCCTACGTCTACTATTCACTTGAGGGTCAAATCACTTAATTTTTCAATGCCCAAGTCTCCCATATGAAGTTAATATTTCTTCATTCCTCCTGGGAGTTAAAGTTTAAATACATGCTTTAAGATCTTTACTTAAAGAGATATGAAAGATAAGAAGGAGAGATCAAAAACATTACAACTAATAGTAATATTACTACTAACAATACTAATAGTAGCTTTCTTTGCCATATATTGATAGAATTATTGATCCATTGACTATAGTGCCTTCACTGTAAGTTGTTGTGCATCCTTCTTTCAGAAAAGAGGTGGTAGTCTATAGATATAGAGATGCCTTTTTTCATAATTCCTTAGAATTGAGAACTTGTCTATCATCCACTAGGAAAAGCACTGAGCACATATATCACTGTCCCATCCCCACTTCCTTCAAGGTAGTCCATTTCCCATTATGATTAAAAATGCTATTTATCCAAAGAAATGCTTCACAACATATAAAGAGAATAAACTGAATGAATAAAAAGCATCAAAGATAATAATACTATAATCTTTCCTCAACAGATAAATGATCAAAGGATATGAAAAGTTTCCCCCCAAAAAAATTGTAACTTAAAAACAACCACTTGAAAGCATATTCCAAAACACTAAAAATAAGAGAAATGCTCATTAAAACAACCACAAAGAGATGAAGTACTATTAAACAGAATGCTACATGCATCGTAGTTACTGTATTTGTCAGACTTTTGTTTTCATTTTTTATTTTATTGTTATTCCTGGTGTTTGAAATACACTCTTGACATTGAAAATCAGATATTCAGGAAAATGTATTAAAGAATATTAAGGAAAGTCTTAACTTTTCTGTCCAGAAATGGGCTCCTCTTCAGGAAGAGAGAACTCTGAGCAACAGAAATGGAAGAAACTTTATATTTGTTAGTTTGGTGCAGCCCCTTCCTTTGAAAATGAATTGGTCCATTCTCTTCCAGGTTACAATCTTCCTGAATTATATGTTTCCCCTAAATATGTATAAATATGTTCCTCTTTCCTATTCATACATCCCATATTCAAAATTGGTAGAAAACTCTTTCTATGGGGTAGTTGTTTAATATTCAATGTAAGGAGAAACAATATTGACTTGGTCAAGTCAGGTCATTGACTTCAACTAGTTTGGGCTGGATTATCTATCATCTTAAATATATGGTTTTCTCAAAGCCACAAAACTCTTTCTGATTAACTGAATCCACCTGTGCCTTCCTAGCCCTCAATTCCTTGTTTGCTTAAGACTTTCATTGATCCTTTACTTATTTATTCTATATAATCTTAACCTTCCTTAACCTTTCACATTCTGAAAACCACTATTCCACACTACCCCAAAGCTTACAACACTGTGGAAACTCAAATTTTCAGCATTTCTCACACTGTCACAGAGGAAGGTTCAGTGGGGGGTGGGGGAGAATGAGGAAAATGACTATGATATAATGACAAAGGGCATCAAAAAGTGAGGGAAAGGGGGTTTTAGAAAAGTAGAAAAAGAACCAGGGCATATCTATGTGACATCTAAGTTACTTAATCCTCATTTATAAAGTGAATTAAACTAAAGGCTTCTGAGATCTTTTCTAGTTCAATGGTTAATACTAGATCAGGAATCCTGAAGAGAAGAGTTCAAATCCAGCCTCAGTCTACTTAGCACCTGTGTGATCTTGGCAAATCACTTAACTTCTGTCTACTTCAGTTACCTCATTTGTAAAAATGTAGATAATGCTAATGCCTACCTCTTAGGGTTGTTGGCAGATCAAATGAGGCTGATATTTGCAGCAAATACTTTGCAAAACTTAAACCACTGAGACTCTCACTTGGGGTTTTCTTGGCAAACATACCAAAGTGCTTTGCCATTTCCTTCTCCAGTTCATTTTACAGAGGAGGAAACTGAGGCCCACAAGGTTTGACATTTTCTTTTCCAGCTCATTTTACAGATAAAGAAACTGAGACACACAGGGTTAAGTGATTTGCCCAGGGGCTCACAGCTAGTAAGTGTCTCAGGCCAAATATGAATTGGTGAGAGTGAGTCTTCCTGACTTCAGGCCCAGCACTCTATTCAATAGGCCACCTAGCTACCCCTAAAATATAATATAAATGTTAGTGATTGTTTGGAGTATCTTTCAAAGGATAACATATCAAATAAAAATGAGAATTTTTTAAGGCATCTAGAAACTCACCAGGTGATAATCTCACAGGGGGAGAAGAACATTTATTGGATATATAGAGAAGGTTTTAGCGTTAATGTTGTAATACTCTCAAAGTTTTGGGGGTTTTTTTTTGGGGGGGGGAGATTGTATTTTTTCCCTTAATTTACTATATTTTAATGATGGCCACACCCTCCTTTTGCTCCTCTTGGTTTAATTATACAGATCATATCCCTCATATATTTTAATCAACTTTCCACAAGACAGGAAAGTTTTCCAGCCAGGATAGGAAAAGGAAGAAAAGGCCAAAAGGTGAATTAACAATGGCAGGGTCTGGCTGAGCCAACAAGTCCATGTGACTGGGGCCTGGGCCTGCTAGGAAAGTAAAATATCTATAGTACTGAAAGCCCCTTAAGTTTGCCCAAGAACAGCAGTGGATAACTTTTCCTCAGACTTCCAAAGCCACAAGCCTTTGGTAAACAGGCTAATCAAGGACCAACTAATCTGCTCACATTTAGGAGTTTGGCAGCTTTTATGATTCCTAACCCAACTTCCAGCTGTGGAATCCTATAGGATTTGACTGAGCAAGCTGCAAGGTTTTTTTCTCCCTGAATTTTCCCTAATGCCAATGTGAACACCCAAAGCTTTACTGTGTACATATGAAGATGAGCAGAGTGCTGTGTTTGCAGCCCAGCAAGAGCTGTATCAGTTGGTTTAATTAATCCAGCTAGTGACCCTTGTACCCAATACAGCTAATTCTCAAATAAACAGCAAAATCTCCCATTGGTGGGTGATTTCCCCAGGGATCTCTAATGAAGAGAGTGACAATTAAAAAAAAAAAAAAAAAAAAAAAAAAAAAAAAAAAAAAAAAGCAAGAGTAGCCTGAAAGAAGAGGATAGGATAATTCTATCTAATTACATTAGGAAAATCAGAGCTGTATTCTTGGTCTCTGCATTTTTGGTGATGCATACTTCCCTACTTTTTTAACCTCTTCTTCTCTGTCTTCCAGGGCTCCTTTCTGCATATTCCTTCCCTAAACTGATAGGACTTCATCTTCAAATGAATATCATATTCCCTAAAGTGACAGGACTTCATCTTCAGGTAAATTAATAGAATAGAATAGCTATAATAACAGCTATTAATTATAGAACACTTTAAGATCTACAAAATATTTTACATGTGTTATTTCACTTTATCATCACCAAAACTCTGTACATGCTAGTATTATCTCTATACAAACCAAGGGTGAGAGAGAGATTAAATTTATTGCTCCAGATCACAGTTAACAGGATTCTGGAGTAGGATTTGAACCTCACTCCAAATACAATATTCTAGCATTATGTCACACAGCTTCCTATCTAGCCTTGCGAACAAAGTCAACTAGCATTTGCAAAGCACCTACTAAATGCTCTTTTTTGTTAGACCAGTGCCTTGTTTTCCATCCATTGCTTATACCTTTTATCTTTGTTGTTGTTTGGTCATTTTTTCCGGTTATGTCCTATTCTGTGTGATCCTTTCTCTGGGGTTTTCTTGGCAAAGATACTGAAGCAGTTTTCCATTTATTTCTCCAGCTCATTTTATAGAGGAGGAAACTGAGGCAAGTGGGATTAAGCTTGCCCAGGATCACACAGCTACTAAGTGTCTGTGTTTGGATTTGAACTCAGTTCTTCTCACTCTAGACTATATCTATTTGATAGACTATATCCATCCTATATCTATTTAATTTACAAACAACACAGCCATTATTTCTCTGGGATCTCAGAACTTCTATCCAGCATCTCTTTTTATCTTTCTGATTCCAATGTCTAAGACCCTATGGATGATGTCTCCTAATTGCCTCATCTATAAGAGAGTAAACAGATAGGAATGGGTGATAATAATAACTTTATCTCTCTGGCTGGCAGGGTTAAAATGAGAAAAGTATTTATAAACCTAAAAGCCCTATACAAATAGCAGTCAATATTAATGTAGGGAGTTTTTCATGCTATCTATTTTTTTTTCCATTCTATATCTCTTAGCGTGATTCTTCTGGGCTTTAGCAGCAGCCAAAGGAAAATGCAGAGAGAAAATTTAACCTGGAAGAGATTCAACCTAGTAGCAGAAGAGAAGGTTACTAGACTTGGAGGAACAGATATTTGTCACACTTCTCTGCGACCAAAAATGAGAACCACAGGTCTCAAGATATAAAATAAACAAATCATAAAACCTACAAATGTATCAGCAGTGATGATGATTATCATAGCTAACATTTATGTAGCACCTACTATGTGCCAAGCACTTTTTAAAATACTATATCATTTGATGCTTATAACAATACTGGTGGTTAGGTGCTATTATTATCTGCATTTTACAGATGAAAAAACTAAGGTTTTTTTGTTTTTGTTTTTGTTTTTTAATGGCTCTCCCAGAGTCACAAAATTAATATGTTTGAAGTTAGATTTGACCTTAGTTTTTTTGATTGCAGGTCCAGTGCTTGATCTATTGAATCACTTCACTGACTCAGTCTTTAAAAATCAGCTTCACAAGGACAATAAGGTGGAAAGGTTGAAGAGTGATTTGTCTGAAAAATGATCAGTAGCAGGATGGAGGCTGGTGGGTTTGGGGAGTAGTTGATTGGAAGATCAACAGAATTCAGCAATTTGGCAGTCACAAAAGCTAATGGGATATGACACTGCCTTAATAAAATCATAGTTTCCAGAAAAAAAGTAGGTGATAGTCCTGTCTCATCAGACTATCTCTGGACTAAAGATGTTTAGTTCTGGGTGTTACAGAATAGGAAAATCATCAATAGGCTGGAGTGTTCAAAGGAGGGCAAGCAATATGTTGCAGAGCCTTAAGCTCATGCTATTAGAATAGTTGAAGGAATTGGACATATGTAGCTTGTAGAGGGAAAGATTCAGGAAAGATATGTAAACTAACTTCAATAAGTTAGTTCAGATTTGTTCTGTTTGGTCCCAGAAAGCAAAACTCAGATAAAATAGATGATATTACGAAGTGAAAATGTAAGTTTGGTGTCAGGAAAAAAAAGTCTTTTTCATTAGAGTAATGCAAAAGGGCAATGGGTTGTCCTGGGAGGAAATTCATTGGTGATCTCCAAGAAGAGACTAGAAAACAGCACTTTTCCAGCATATTGTAGCTGATCTTCTTTTTCTTCCATGTATTAGACTAGATCACTGCAATAGTCCCTTCCACCTCTAGAATTCTGTGACATATCTATGCTGAGTAGCCCTGAGTCTATTCTCCTACAAAGTCAGAAGTACACTAATAATAAGCCAATCCCACTGAACATTTGACATCACATACTGTTGTCTACTGGCAACTAGGAGGCTCAGTAGATAGAGTGGTGGGCCTGAGGTCAGAAAAATTCATCATCATGAGTTCAAGTCTGACCTCAGACACTAGTTCTGTGACTGAATAAATAACTGAATCTTGTTTACCTCAGTTTTACCATCTGGAAAATAAGCTAGAAAAGAAAATGGCAAACTGTGCTAGTATCTTTGCTAAGAAAATCCCCCAAAAAAGATCACAAAGAGTCACATATGACTGATATGACTGAACAATAAATTAACATTGTCCATGCATAATATTCATCCTTCAGAGAAAGAACTGGTGGAGCTTGAATGCAGATTGAATTATACTTTTTTAAAAAAATCTTTATTTTTCTTAATTTTTTTTGATTTGTGTTTTCTTCTACAACACAACTAATATAGAAATATGTTTTGCATGACTATACATGTATAATCTATATCAAATTACTTTATTTCTCAAGCGGGGAAAGGGAAAGGAAGGAGAGAATTCAGAACTCAGAATCTTAAAAAGATTGTTTTTACAGGTAAAACACATAAAAAAGAATATTATATTTCACATAACTTTTCCACCCTCAGAAATCTATGTATTTCTTTCCTTAGTAAGGTTTCAAACACAAGAGACTGAATAAATGGTAGTATCAATTACACAAACAGTTAAGTTAGATGGAAAGCCGATTGGGAGGTGGGGGGGAAGTGCTAAGAAAAACATCTCCCTAGCTGTGTTAACCCTCTCACCTTGGATATATGAAAAACACACACACTTTCAACTTTATTAACTATTCTTTCCTTCTCCCTCAACATGGCCGGGTCTAATTCCCAAACAATTGACATAATAATCATCAATACCCCAAATTTACCTGATCATAACCTCAACTTCCTTTCCATACTTCTGAAGCCCAAAGACTAACACTTTGGTCCTCCCATCTGACTTCCCTTTTAAAAACAACTCTTGTAGTCATCAATGACAACTCTGCTTCCCCACATAACATAATGGAAAGAGCACTGGGTTTCAGTTCCAGCTCTGCTACTTACTAATTCAGTGAAATTGCCCCTTCACTAAACCTAAAGTTTCCTGATCTATAAAATAGAGATGATAAGAAAACATGTCTTGTTTACTTTAGAACACATTCTGAGGAAAGTATTTTTTAAAGTTTACAGAGTATTAAAGGTGAGAATCATGTTGCAGTAGTTTTTATTCTCAAAGAGGATTTCTCCAATTTATTTGGTCCCTCTTTGAATTCAGCCTCTCGATAATATTCAGAACTGCTGATCACTAACAGGGAACTGATCTGATTTCATCTTTTTATTCAGTGTCTATCACATAGTAGGATGGATAAATTTGTGTTTAATTGAATTGAAGTATTTATCATCACACTGTATATTTATGTCCCAGGACCCCAGGACAGCATGGACTTTTGGGGTCCTGGCACTGATGGGGATAAAGTGCATTGGTAGGCATGGAGACTTTCTGACAAAAATTGAGCAATAATGGAGCTGGAAGGGACCTCAAAAACTCATTTCATTCAATCCCCTGATTCCAAGACAGTTTGTTCTCTACCCTAAACTTTAATATCTTCAGGAAATAATATCTGCAACCTTGCGTTGGTCGCCTATTATGATATTTCACAGAAGCCCTCCATTAAGTTCTTTCTTATGCTTAACCTAATCTTCCCAGATCTAAATGCATTTCTTTGAGCTCTGTCCTCTGAGAAGATAAAAGACAACTGGGCAGTACCCTCCCTCCCTGGAATAATAACCTTGCATTTCCTCAGAGACATATATTAAGTCATTTCCTCAACCTTCAGTTCAATTCAATTCAAGCCTTATTTTCATCAGTCTAAAAATCCTGAGCCTTCCTCAGTCATATTTTCCAGCTTGCTCATCATTTTTATTGCTCATTTCTAACCAGTCTCCAATTTCTCTTCATCCCTTTTAATAGGAGCATAAACATGGAGAGAAGAAAAAAATGTACATAATTATTTTCTAGGTTAACTCTACCAATATTGTTTAACTACAGACCTTTAACTTACAAATTTTTAACTACAAATCTTAACTATAAAATCTCAAGTTTTAAAGAAATTGATGCTTCAAACTTTTTTCTGTCTTAAGATAGTTTAACAATTTGTTCTTTCCTACAAATGAACAAATAATTCCAAAGAAAAAAATAGCTACATTTATCACATTTGCATATTTCAATTCATCAAAAGCTTATAAAGGACATACTATGTGCAAGGCATTATTCTAGGTACTAGAAACTAGCAATACCTGATATAACACAAATCTGGCATTCAAAGATATGAGAAGAATCAGAAATAATGAGACAATAATTTTTACCATGCATAATAAGTGCATGATATAATAATAATCAGACAAGATGCATTGAAAATTTTGAAGAGGAAAAGATTAATTTCAAGTAGAAAGGGTATAAGGGGAGGAGAAAGAGAGTTTTATAAGGAGGTGGTCCTTAAGTTGGAAACAAAGACTTTGAAAAGAATTAAAGATAAAATATGCAAAAATATGAAAATAGAAGAAATGAAAATGAGAATGGGATATGAAAGTAGTCCATTTTGATTGCAACAAAAGCAAATAGAATGAGAGAAGACTTGAAAGTTAGATTGTGAAGGACTTTTAATTAAGGAATAAGGAATTGATACTTTATTCAGCAGATAATTGGGAATCACTGAAGAATAGAGACCAAGTCTATTATATACTTATTTCAGAATTTTTTTTTAATTTTAAAATGATGTACTAACATTTTAGCAGACTAAGTTGACAAGGACCACCTTAAGAATATGTGAACATTAACACTGGCATTTCTATATGTCTGTTGCTTAGTTATGGTCATACAATAAATAGAGGGGAAAAAATTGGAGCCCTGTGGTATTGTGGATAGAGAGCAGGTCTTGTGGCCAGGAAGAATTGGGTCTATTGCTCCTCTGACATACACTAGCTGTGTAACCCTGAACAAGTCATTTAATCTATTAGTTCTGAAATCCATAGGGAGTTTCCCCAGCAAAAAGTTTCCTACAACAATAAAATCACAAATCTTGTTCCAATTCCAATCCTGATCCCAAATACCCCATGTTCATATAAAAATCAATTTATATTCAATTCTCAGTTGTATACATTAATAAATGATTGTTATCACAAATAGGAAATAACAAAAATTTTAAATGACATTGTTGGATCACATCATAAGAAATATTGTCCTAAAAGTCAGAAACTACTCTTACTTAATATTTTAACAATGGGAACAAATTGGTAGATCAGGGAATGTCCTAAATATAGTAGATCTGGATTTCAGCAAGATATATGACTAAGTTTCTCTCAATATCTTTGTGGATAAGATGTGGATAAGAGATATGACAATGCAACTAAATGGATTTGAAGGTGACTGAATGACACTCCAAAAGTGGTGATTAACAGATCATTGTATGAAGGGAGGCTACAATTGGGTTGTCATAGAGCTCTGTCCTTGGGCGCATTCTGATCAACATTTCTATCAATGATTTCTGTTAAAACATAGTTGACATATTTATCAGATTTTTGAAGGATTTGAAAGTAAGAACTATAACTGCTAAATATACTGAACAGCAGGATTAGTTAAATAACTTCTCAGGGATTCTATATAGAACCAGTATGTATCCAAGGTGGGACTTCAGGCAAGTTTTTCCTAACTTTTTAGCAAGCTCTTTACTATTCTATGTAGTCTCCAGTAGGGCCAAATATAAAGAGGAAATTTGATAGAAATAAGTATAAAGTCTTGTACTTTAGTTGAAAAAAATAAAATGCAAGAGGGAAGTAAACAGGACTAGGAGAACTATATATTTGACTACAACAGTGTAAATGAGATGGGAAGAAAGGAAGGAAGGAAGAAAAGAAGGAAGGGAGGAAGGACTTAAAAAAGAAAAGGGCATCTGAACAGTTGAGAAAATGAACCACCCTCATTAGTTGAATGAGTTGAGAAACTATGGATATAAAATATTGTGTAATCTGTCAGACATATGTTGCTTGTCTTGCTGGATACTTTTTTCTTTTTATATATATATTTTAATAGTTTTTATTTACCAGATATATGCATGGTTAATTTTACAACATTAACAATTGCCAAACCTTTTGTTCCAATTTTTCCCCTCCTTCCCCCTCCCCCAGATGGCTGGTTGACCAATACATTTTAAATATGTTAAAGTATAAATTAAATACACTATATGTATACAAGGCCAAACAGTTGTTTTGCTGTACAAAAAGAATTGGACTTTGAAATTGGACACTTTTTTCTTTATCTTTTTTTTACAAATCATTGTTGCAAGGAGTAACTTGGGGAAGAGATAATTCAGACTAGACCAGTACTCTATTAGTTTAGATTCAATTTCAGAATAAAATGAGGTACTCTAAGGTCATTCAACAGTTAGCAACAAGCATAGAAAGGATTCTCCATCACTTACTTCATTTGAATCATTGAGCATGGTCCTATTTGGTCAGCAAAGAAGAATATGGATATTCTTTTGGTCTTGATATATTCTCCAACTCTGAAGGGCCCCAATTCAGGTTGTAGGCTATTTTTTGACCTTAGGTAACCAGGAAACCAATATAACTCAAAAATTATAAGAAAGCTGACATCCAACTTGAGTCTTGACCCTTGTGCCCATCAAGTCCCAAGAAGGATAGCTTTGTCACTTTTCAGAGATAGAGTAGCCTAAATCATGTTGATAAGAGGAAAACTCTGACAAATAGTGGTCCTATCACAGATAGGAAAGGATATATTTGGAAGTGAAGGTGAAGTGAAAGGAATAAGAATCATGATTATGATTACAGGGCTACAGGGAATTCCCAAATAAGAATATTCCAGAGGGATTAATTCTCTGGAACCTACAGTCTAAGAGGTTAACTGATTAGCCTGGGGTTACATAGTCAATAATTGTCAAGGGCAGAAATTAAAATCAAGCCTACTCCAAACTGCTTCTCCATATCCATAATAACATAATCCAAATTAACATAATTGTTTGTTTGTTTTTAATGAATTACATGTTTATAGGATGGGGAAACTGGGCTAGAAAGCAAACAAGGACAATAATAGTCATAGAATCACAGAAGGTCCTGGAAAAAAGCAAGATGACCACTTGTCCTCTATAGTATTGATAAAATTAGCTTTCAGGTTTAGATTGAACTTCCTGACTCAGAAAGACGTGGATTCAAGCCTTCCCTTTAATACACAACTAGTGAGTGATTTAGACAAATCACTTAAACTCTCAGTGTCCACACAGTTTCTAAATTGTAGAACTCCCTATACCGATATAATCACAGATTTGGTTTAAATAAATAAAGAAAGAAAGAAAGAATAAAGCTGCCCTTTGACAGCAAGCCTAAATTCTCCTGTCTGTACCATACTCTGTCCAAGGAAAGGACATTGACCAACTGGAGTGTTCCCAGAAAAGAACCACCAGAAGAGTGAGAAAACTCAAAATCATGCTATATGATAATTGGTTCAATTTAATTTAATGTATTAAATGCCAGCCACTTATATACCATGCTAAATATTTGTGGTACAAAGATCCTAAACACATTTTATTAAATAGACCCTTCCCTCAAGAAGCTTACATTCTACTTCAGGGGAGGAAAGAAATAAGGATGGGAGTGGGGATATTGAGGGAATTAGAGACAAGAAGACTTAGGAAAAAAATGTATCCTTCTACAGAGCTGTCACATGAAATGGGGATTTACTCTGGGTAAAATAAATTGGCTTCCTTGTAATTTCTGCATATTGTGCATTGGGATAAGGACCAGTGACAGAAGTTATAATTTCACCTCCTTGTGAGAAAAACCTTCCTAACAATCAGAGCTTTACAGAAATGGAAGAAAATTTTTCATGAGGTGATTGTCCTTTACCATTTGTTAAATGTTTCTTGATGCAGAGGAAGTAGCACCTGATTTAGAGGTTCCATTTCTTTGGCCCAGCCATAGTCTAGGAAAGCCTGGGAACAAATATAGGAATAAGGGAAGGCTCTGTGTGGGAACAAACCTAGTGAAGAACCGTAGGCCAGTTGTAAATTGCAAGTGCCCAGCTGTAGAGCCTGGTAATTTAGATAAGCCCATTTAGTCTTTAGGTAATGCAGTTTGAGCGGTGGCAGATGGGGCTCTGCCCTAAGGGATGCCATCCACACTGGAATGGGAGCAGGTACAGGCAGAAATGATTCATGAATGTCACAGGTATCCCAAGCAATAGTTTGTCAGCTCAGATGAAGCCTCTGCTCGTACTGTCATTCAAGGAGAACATGACCTTCCTCCTTTCCCTTCCCTGACTGTTATCTGTATTGTAGTTGGACATGTCAGATTTTTGTAGACTAAATTAAAATGTTACCATCCTCCCCGTGGTTCAGTAGATCTTAGAAAATATAGTTTATATATTGTTGAAACTGTGTTGCTCACCAGTATATGTTCAAATCAGGCAAATCAAAATCGGGTGGTGATTATTCCTTTTTAATCCTAAATCCTTACTAGTTTAAACTCTCCCTTCTGTACTAAACTCCCCCTCCAATAGGATCAGTTTGGTGAAAAGAACAGTTTTTACTGATTAGTCCAGAAAATTAAGGTTTAGAATCAAAGAATTTTAGGATGGCAAACAGAGTGGTCATGACTACCAATTTCTAAAATTGTGCGAATAAGATATCTTTACCAAGAGAGTTTAAAAGGCAGATAAATGCCTTATTTTTTTTGTTTCTATGAATTCATGGAGGGTATAGAATATACAGTCTACAGGATTGTATCATAGATATGGAATTAGATGGAGCCTTTAGAAGTCACCTTCAATCTCTGTTATTGCTGTTATTTAGTCATTTTTTAGTCATATCCAAATCTTTATGACCCCATTTTGAGATTTTCTTTGCAAAAATACTGGAGTGGTATGCCATTTCCTTCTCCAGCTTATTTTACAGCTGAGGAAACTGAAAACAGATAAGGAGCTAAATGATTTGCTGGGGATCACAAAGCTAGTAAGTGTCTCAGGCCAAATTTGAACTCAAACCCAACACTCTATCCACTAAGTTTGCAGACTAAAAAACTAAAACCTAACAGGGGTGAAGTTACTCCCCTAAAATTTTACAAGTTTTAGTAGCAGTAACAAAGCTAGGATTCAGTTCACACATCATATCTTGCCACTGCCCTTTTAATGGAGCCACCTAAAATAGATTGATGTTTCAATTAGCTGATGTTGGGGCAAGCCCACCTGCTTCTACTGTGCTAGCGATATCTCTGAAGTCTTCCTATTGAGACAGATGCTTTTCATCAACTGGTAAACAAGACAACAAGCAGAGAGGAGAATAGTGTTAGGGATGGTTATCTAAAGATTGTCTGGTCCAACTTTATGTTTACAGTATTATTAGACTTGTTTCTGGTTCCAAGACCAAGTACAGCCAGGAAAATCTGAATTCAAATCCTGCCTCAGACACTTAATAGATATTTGATCCTGAAAAGTTATTTGATCTCCATCTGCTTTGTTTCTTTATCTACAAAATGGAATAATAGTGGCACCCACTTACCAGGATTTTGTGAAAATTGAATGATCACTTAAAGTGTTTTGTAAACTTTAATGTGCCATGGAAGTGATAGCATTAATTATTATTGTTATATTTAATTAAGATGATTATAAGAAAAGGAGATATGGTAACATCCAGGGTAAGGAATTCAGTGTCTTCTCCTGCCTAAGCTTTGTTCCTGTGAGTAATTGTCTAGCCTAGATAACTTGCTTGTCAATCATCTTTGTGATTAATCATTCTTCAATGAAGTTATAAGGAAATCCAGAATATATCCTAGAAATTTTCAGAAATTCCTAAGTCCTAAAATGGTGTTGGAAGCTTCATTCTTGAGGCAAAATAAAATAGCCAATAGGCAGCTTAAGGACATATGAGACTATCAGAGAGGCCTCCTCAGTTGTTACAGTTGTTACTCACCATGGGAAGATCTGATATTGTTTGTTGAGATAACAGTCCATGAAGTCAGGAACCACTGTCCATGAGACATCATGTTTGGTTGGTAGCAAGTGATTGTTCTCCAAATTGCTTGGGTTCCCTGAGGTCTAGAATAGCTGAACAGGTGGAAAACAATGCCCAATGGAATTTAAGGAGAGACAGCCATGACCAAAGCAGGACCTCCAGCTAAATTTACTAACAAATGAATGTTGGTTGGGTCTTGCCAATTGGTGAGTTCTGTTGTCCTAGAGAGTATCAGGCAAGCCTTCCAAGAATCTGTCATTGAGAATTGGCTCATTTGAAGAAAAGTTCTTAGCCAAAACCCTGAAAGATATATCTGATTGTTCCCCCCCAGTCCCTGGAGTAGCTACAGATCTAATGATTGACTAGGTCATCAAAGGCAAACCAGCTTCCCTAAATGCAATCTTCCCAGTGGCTCAGCAAAGGAGGTACAGGAACATTCAACACATGGTAATTCTCCACAACCGGGGATCCACAAAAGTCACTTTGGCCCAATCTCTCTGGAGGAAGTATATAGGTCCATAAATCAGCAGCCTCAAGCTAAAAAGCTAGGGAGCTTAGGTGGATCTTTTCTGCCAGAATCAATGCATTAATAAAGGACAATTCACTGATTCCTACTTGCTTCTGTAGCCATCTGTCTTCCTCCTATAAAAGATGATTAGGCCCTACAATGTGGTGTTTTCGCTCAGGAAATTGGAATTCTTTGTGATCTGAGCTAACTGCTGCAGGCAAATGGAATTTTGAATTTGTTGAGCATCCAGCTCCTGGTGCTGAGCAGGCAACAACGCTGCTAAAGGCTCCATTTTTGTGGATAGAACAGAATGCAAGAGGATCTATGGTAAAAGGAAGAAGTCTATCAAGACAGTATTGTCCACCTTTCTGGGTGATGCGGTGGACAGAGAACTAGACTTAGAATGAAGAAACCTGAATTCAAATCTGGCTAGCTGTGTGATCCTTAATCTCTATATGTCTCAGTTTCCTCAGCTAAATAATGGAAATAATAATAGCACCTGCCTTTTGGGGTTGTTGTGAGGATAGAATTAAATAACGGTATTTTACAAATCTTAAAATATGATATAAATTTAAATTTTCTTGTTGTCACTATTATATTATGTTGTTGCGGAGAAGAGGCACCAGAAAGGCTGGTTCTCAGTCATAGGCAGGATAAGGAAGATAATGCTAACAACTTTAGACAGCAAGAAAGTTAAAACTGATCCTGTACCATTTTCTGATTGGTCAAATTTACAATTAATTGACTTTGTCTCATAACTGCCTAAGTCACGGTTCTTTGTCTCTGAACTTAGTACAAAGATTTAACTAGCTTATAATGTGTAAATTTAAAAATCCAGTTCTCTTGTTATTCACTATTCTATTCTTGCCTCAGGGAATTCTGGAGGGAATATAGATAGACACTAAGGAATGGCTTTATGTTATCACAGTATCCTTCAAGGATGTCTACTTAATTCCAAAAAAATTCGGGTCACTATCTTCTAGGTGGGCTTAAACAATGAACACTTCTTAGTCACAGGAGGGAAGGACAAGATTATTGTTAGCAGCCAATCCCAACTTCCAATAAATCATATTGTTCCCCACACCACTGCTACATAACCAGTCATGTTTCTCTCTACCCCATAATGACATCTATTCTGTTCTGTTCTTTGTTTTATACTCCCCAAAACCCATGAAAGAGAAGCTGCCCCTCTGTTCAAGGTCTTTGGCTGAAAACTGAGGCAGCCATTGATTCATTTTATTCTCAGGTTTTACGCCCCTGAATAAATGTTATCTTGCACAGACATGCCTCAGTTTACCTTTTTTGTTAAATTTCATTCAGTTTGAGTACAGACCCCTGAAGTTTACCCAAGAGATGCTCACAGTAGTCAGGAAAAGAAAGTAATCAAGAAAGAAATAGGGATAAAGACTGAGAAGTAGGAAGAATTGAATTCCAAATAAGGTGGGTGAATTTGAGGTAGTATCAAGTATGGTAGAGAATCATAAGTATCAGAAATTATACTTTGATTAACTTGGATTTGAAAACAAGTGTGGTTGTAGCCATCTTCCTTTCTCTTCCATTTAAATTCTGTATTTGTGTTCTGAGTTGATTATCACCATTGTAGCACCTCCAGCTGCACCAGTTCCTTGTGAGTTACCCTAAATGCTACTCCAGGTGTAAGATATTTTGTGATGGAGTCAGAATCTACTTAAAACCACGGTTTGTGAGCCCCCACTGATGCATTGACTTAACCTGCCAAAGCAGAAAGCAAATTCATTCAAAGCAAGAAATGTTTAATTAGCTAGAAAGATTTTCCCCATATGGATAGGGACACCCTCTTCCAGGTTATTGTAGATACATGAAGAGAAAACATGTGACCAGAGCTCCAAGTATTATAGAAGAGACAAAAAGAGGACACGTAGAAGGAAGCAGCTGTGTAACATATAAACAGAGATCATACATGAAAGAGACTCACATGAAACATCTGCTAGGACACACATAGACAGAGAAGTGCAGGGGTCCAAGTGTCTTCCCATAATGTTAGTCTGTAATCCACTATTTCTCCTGAAATTGAGACCTTGGCCACTCTTATCTGTCTGCCACATTGTTCTCTGCTAGGCATCTAAATTACATTCTGCAATCTCTGCTGGGGGCTTCCACTTTATTCTGCTACCATCTGCTGGGGTCCTGTGATACATGGCATCTTGGCTGCATTGTGGTTGGGAAGATGTCAGTTCTGAAAAGTCCATATTATTTCCAGATTTGGATTGCACTGCTGTCTTTGTGATGAGCTCCTTCCCACGGTGTTTTTGCCTTTGCCCAGTGCTTTACACAGCACCTGGGCACCTAGTGAACTCTTAATCAATCCTTGTTGACATCAAAAAACTGATTTCTCTATGCATGACTGGAAATGATCAAGAAAGAATGGATGACCACTTGTAAATCTCTTAGAGGGAAGTCATGTTTTAGGTAGAAGCTGAACAAAATGAGTCTTTGAGCTCAATTTTCTAGCTTTGTACATGTACATGCCCTGTACACAGATAAGTTTAAATGTAATAATACTTGAAATTAAATGATGAAGCCTATTTTAAAGATATGGTAGTTTGATTTTAAAGAACAGAACACACTTACTAAGCCCCCTCTCCAGCCTTACTCTGCTACTCTTGCTGGCTAATAAACAGCACCACCTCTTACACGGCTACAAAAAAAAAAAAAAAAAAAAAAAAAAAAAAAAAAAAAAAACAGCTGAAAAATGACTCAAGTGCCTGATTTATATATCTTCTCTGGGCAGTGAAATGAAATCTAACCTTCTAGTAAACAAAAATCCTATTTGTGACAACAAAAGATTGTAAAGAGTCTCAATAAATACTCAGGAATAAGATTTTTCATAAATTACACTTCATATAACCTACCAGATAATTGATTGCAAGACAACTTCTCTCCTACCCCCATTCCTTTATTCCCCTTTTTATTTTTAGAAAATTTCCATGCAAGGCTTCATTTTTGGAACATTTGAATCTGAGGGATTGGCAGTTTCTAACCTTTTAATGATTAATTAGAAATATTAAAACCAAAAGAATATATCTTCTAAATATTGAGTTTGTAATGCTGATAAGGACCATTTAATTCACATGCTATTTTAGTGTCTTCTCATACTTAGCTATTGGAACTAGGTACGCAAAGAAATTAAAAAAGATTTTAAGAATAATTCAGGAGCACTGCTGCTATTGATAATATAAAATCTTTATTGCTTGGAAAATTAAATCCAAAGGCTAAAGTATTTTAGATTTTCTTATCACTATTGGCTGAAAGTTTTCTCCATTTATTTTAGATTTGACTAATTTATGGCTTTCTGTGTAGCTTTTAGACTTCCTTTAATCTGGTTTATATCATTACTACAATCCTTTAGGGAGAGTTGCCACCATTTCTTGTTTGAGAATGGCTTGCTTTCACCTACACCTCCCCTCAACCATATGGAATTCTCTAAAAGAAAAGCTCTCTAAGATCTCCTCCCTACAGAGCCCGTTTCCTTCCTGTTGTCATAAAAACTCAGGGTCATTGGAATATCTGCTCTTCCTGAACATAAGTTTCCATTTCCTGCTAGAACTCCCTGCTTCACTTGCCTCCTGAAATAGGCTTAGAATGTCTTCTGAAGTGAGAGTACTTCCTCTGACACAATTGTCCTTTCCAGATTCCTATTTATTACTCCACATTCTAACTTTATACTTATTTTCCTCAGTCAAAGAAATTATGTCTACTAGATAAGAAATGAAACTGAAATTCAGCAAGTATTTGATATGATCAAATAAAGCAAGTGGATCATTTAAAAATTAAAAAACAACAAAAACTAATTCTAAGTCCCTCTATATTTTCAGGTTTTATTATATACCTCTATGAAAAATCTATGATTTCACTGCTTTAGGGACCCTAACCGCTAAGTCAGGTTGCTTATATGGATAAAGCACCAAGGGTGGAGTCAGGAAGATCCTAGTTCAAATTGAAGAGGGGAAATCAGACAGCCCAGTATGTAAATAACATCCTCTAGAGAAAAATTCCTTTCTTATACAAACTTACTGTCTCTGGAGAAACTCCTTTATTATACAAACTTCTCCATATCCTATGGAAGCAGAAAAGTCTTATCTGATACAAATCCTGTTCTATTATCCTGTTGTGTATAAAATAAAGATCTCAAGCTATCCTTCCTTGCAATATGGGAGATATTGCCCTCCAAGACATCTTGGTGTTCATTTCTAATCAATAAAGCCTTTCTTGTCACAGATTTGAGTAGGTGAATTCTTTCACCACGAATCCGGCCTTGGCACTTTGGAGGGAGGAGAAGAGAGAGACAGACAGAAAGAAACCACAGACCCATCCTTGCCCAGTATACCACCCTCTTCAAAATATCCTCTCAGACATTGATAGCTGTTTGACTCCAGGTGTTGCCTCAGACAAATGGAAACCTGGGAAATAGCTTAGCTTAAAAAGGCCAAGGTCCCCCACTTCATCCTGCACCATCACCAGTTATCCTGACCCATGTTTCACCACAGGACTGATGATTCTGGAAGAGAGTGTGTGATTAATGACTTTGCACTGCCCTATCTCATTTGCAAGTCAACACCCTCCAAATGTCACTGGTCCTCTTTGGGAAGGAAGGACAAACAACAATTTGTATGACCTTGGAAAAGAGCATTTAATCCTGTGTGCCTCAGTTTCCTCATCTGTAAAATGAGCTAGAGATAGAAATGGCAAATGGCTCCAGTATTTTGCCAAGAAAATCCCAAAGGTGATTGCTTCTACATGACTCAATAACAACAAAGGAAATCCCAGAGAAGAAACTTCTTTCAATACAGATAAATTCAGAGGGTTGCCAGAATAATTGGGGTGATTTGCCTAGGATCACACGACTTTATTGCTTCAGAGGTAGGATTTGAACCACCTCTGACGTTATCTCTATAGGCCCTAGACTACACGGACTTTCTACAGGTTTCAGACCAAAATCTGCCTCCTTGGATCAAGTTGATCACACGATTGTTAAACCTCAACATCCCTTTGTGCGGGGGGGAGATACATAAATGTATGAGAAAAGCTTATGTACATGTAAGGGGTCAGGTTTCATAAGTATTCAGAACATAAGCTACCAAACTAGAGCACAGAAAAAGGAAAATCCTTCCTTTTCCAGTTACAGTCGCTTGTAGTTTGTATCCTAGAACTGATTAAAAGAAGGCAAGATGGTTATTCAAATTCTTTGCTTCTGTTCTTTCTTCTGTTGTTGGCTCTGGACCGCTTTCATGGGTCATTAACACCTTCACTAGAGAGTAGGCAGCTGAAAGGAAGTAATATTCAAATCACTCAATTTTGTAACCAGCTAATCTCTCTGGTTTAGTCTCTGCAGGAAGAGAGGTGGAAACAATTGGCTAAAATTGGGTTTTCTGTTCTAATTCCCATTACCTCAACTAATTGAAGGGTGACTTTAACTTTTAGTTTTCTGAGTTCTAGTTACCATAGAAATGGCCCATGCCCAATTAGCAGCACTTGAGAGAGACAGAGACAGAGAGACAGGGACAGAGACAGCATCAATCCAATTTATGTTTTATAACTCCTCTGAGCAGAGTTCCAAAAGCCTTATCCTCCCTCCCTCCCATCACTTCATTGTGACTTTGACTAGATGCACAATCTATCACTTTCAGAAGATGCATCAACTGGAATCATCTTACCAGGGCATTCCCTGATCCTCCCCTGTCACCCACAAGACCCCACTCCCATATGTCTATACCCCCACATACACAGAGCTATCCCCTGCCCCCCCCCTTTTAAAAGCACACCTGCATTTCATTCATTCCTAATAATTATTGACTAATGATTCTGTTCTCCCACCTTGGCCTCTCTTTGTACTCCCACCCACTCTAAGGGTTTCGGCTGGATTGTTGCCATTTGACAATTTCTTACAGACAAGGAGACATTCTGTTGGTAATTTTATTTTTCCATCCAAGCATTTAAAAGCAAAAACTTTGCCTCCATCTCTGTGCCCTGCCCAGCCTCCCTCCAGGGACTTCAGTGCCTTCTATGTTGCTGTTTGCTGGAGGGGAAACAGGAAGTCATTTGTCCTATGAAGTCACTTTTGCTTAAAGACTTTAAAATTCATGTATTTGTGACTCCCAAGTTACCTATTTTTGTGCAGCATCTTCCAAATTTGCTAAGCTGATTTGAATTGAGATAAATTAGATCATTTGCAGCCCTACTCCTCCTGCCAAATTCAAATTGGCACTTGATGCACTTTATCTATGTTTAGGGGTTTTCTGAAGATGAAACCGTAAACGCCTCAGCCACATTTAAGGAGGTGCTTTTGTTTTTCTGAAACTGGAAAAGAATATGGGGTTCTTTGTTCCTTTTCCTCTCCTTCCCATCCCTAGCTTAACACTGTCTCATGTCTACCCTCAAATTTAAAGTTCTGTTCTAGCATCCATTCTCCAGCTCTTAGGAAAATCTAATGTTTGGCTAAAGACAATGCGAATCAGTTTTATTTTTTCAAAAACACAGATTAGCACTCACCCCTGATGCCAGAGGATGAGGTAATGACAATCTGATTGCTTTACCTAGGTGATCCTCCTTCCTGAGAAAAACTCCATTCTGATGATAGTACCCCCAAAGAAGATCTTGCCAGGGAGTTTTTACTCAATATTTCTTTCCTTTAAAAACCTGTAATTAGTCTTGGAAAGAAGTTAAATTTCTACCACTCCCAGAAGGGTGCTTATTCCAAATCCTAAAGTGTTTATTGGATTTTTGTCGCATCCTTCATTTCAAAGCTAAACCAGTAAGTGATAGTTTAATAACAAAATTCTTCATTGAGCCTGACTGCAGGAATGAAGACAAAAGCCTTACTGCAGACCACTCCTTTCTTGCCTATTTTACTCATTTTATTCTGTATTTTAACATAGCCTGGTTATAATGGCTTGGAATATTTTAGAAGAAACATTTCTCAACTACAAGAGAATACTTTGTTTTTATTATGATAAAGCAACATTTTTTTTAAAGCAAACTGATACTATAATTTGAGTTTTGCTGTTTTTCTTCAGTTGTTTCAGTCGTGCTCAACTTTTGTCGACTCCATTGGAGGTTTTCTGAGAATGGTACTGGCATGGTTTGTCTTTTCCTTCTCCAGCTCATTTGACAGATGAAGAAACTAAGGCAAACAGGGTTAAATGACTTGCCATGGGTCACATAGCTAGTGTTTGATTTAACTAAGTGCTAAGTCAGTTGATCAATTGATCAAAATCATTGATTAGATAATTCAACCAACAATACCTCCCTTTAGTTTCTGAGTGCAAAGGTTATGTTACCTTTCATTTTATAGGATAATAGCAAATTGAAAACAAGCTTGGAACAACTTAGAATAGCATGTTTGAAAGAGAAAGAGACCAGAGACTGTAGAGGTTCTTAGCTTTGGGATTACAGATGCTGTGCCAAGAATTCATGAATAGATTTCAAAAGAACTACAAACTTGGGAGGGGAAATAATTAGATCTTTATTTTCATTAACTTCTAATGAAAATTTACTATTTCCTTTAACTATTTCAAAACATTTTTTCCTAGAAGCACATAGATTTTACCAAACTGCCAAACCCATCCATAATGCAAAAAAGTCTACAAACACTGATACAATCCAATTTTTGGTTTCCCATCTTAAAGATGAGATAACCAAAGCCCATACCTAAAGCCAATATCTGCTCAATGAGGTAGTTAATGTGATCCAAGAGTCTTGTTCCCCCAAACCATAATTTCTATTGAATGAGTTTTTCAGGATGGATTTCCAAATGTATCATACAAAAATGAGTTGAAGTTCAATAGCACCCCAGAAATTTATTAAACCAATTTTTGGTTTCTTTTAAAAATGGAACTGTAGAGAAACTTATTGTATACTTTCCTTTGAATAATAACTTTTCTGAGCCCTTGAAAATCATTATTAAATCACATTTATCCTTCTGTCTTTCAGGATAAATTTATTTAACTCTCAGAGTCACAGAGCTAAATAGGAATTCAAAGACCTTCTAATTCACCCCACTTAAACTCTCTACATATCTGACAGCTCATCATACAGCTTTGTATTTATTTGTATGGTGAAGGGAAATTCAATACCTTCTAAGGCAGCCCAATATTCTCTAGGTAGGTTTTCTTTTTTTTTTTTTTTTTTTTTTTTTGATGGTCAAACAAGACTCCTGTATTCAAAAAATCCTTAACCTTGTATACCCTATGCTTACATAATATACTTCTATAACTACAGGATACTGAATATGAGGGACCACATAAAAATTTGCTATTGTGTGAGGATGTCTCCTTGCCTCTTTAGTATACTTGGCTTTAATTACAACACAGGTTGCCAGGCCTCCTGACTTCTCAGGAAGGCCAAGATGACCTTACTGGAGATGAGGAGCCAAACCAGACTGGTCAGCAGGGTTCCTTAGTGGACTAAAGGGTCTTATATCTCACCCAGGGTTCTCTACTATCTCAGACCCAATACACAGTTTCTGGTTTTGTACTCCCCCTTCAACTGATGCTTTGCCTACCTACATGTATATCTCTCTGCCTCTGACTAAGTCTCTGGTAGTCTGTTTCTCTTTTGCTATCCCCCTCTGTCTCTCTGTCTTTCTCTCTTTTCTCCCTTCTTTTTCTTTTTTCTTTTTTTTTATAGTTTTTATTTACCAGATATATGCATGGGTAATTTTACAACACTGACAATTGCCAAACCTTTTGTTCTGATTTTTCCCCTCCTTCCCCCCCCCCAGATGGCAGTTTGACCAATACATGTTCAATATGTTAGAGTATAAATTAAATACAATATATGTATACATGTTCAAACAGTTGTTTTGCTGTACAAATGAATTGGACTTTGAGATAGTGTACAATTAGCCTGTGAAGGAAATCCAAAACGCAGGCAGACAAAATTAAAAGGATTGGAAATTCTATGTAGTGGTTCATAGTCATCTCCAGTAGTTCCTTCATTGGGTGTAGCTGGTTCAGTTCATTACTGCTCTATTGGAACTGATTTGGTTCATCTCATTGTTGAAAATGGCCACATCCATCAAAATTGATCATCATATAGTATTGTTGTTGAAGTATATAATTATCTCCTGGTCCTGCTCATTTCACTCAGCATCAGTTCATGTAAGTCTCTCTAGGCCTTTCTGAAATCATCCTATTGGTCATTTCTTACAGAACAATAATATTCCATAATATTCATATACCACAATTTGTTCAGCCATTCTCCAATTTATGGGCATCCATGTAGTTTCCAGTTTCTGATCACCACAAAGAGGGCTGCCACAAACATTCTTGCACATACAGGTCCCTTTTCCCTTCTTTAAGATCTCTTTGGGATATAAGCCCAGTAGTAACATTGCTGGATCAAAGGGTATGCACAGTTTGATAACTCTTTGAGCATAGTTCCAAATTGCTCTCCAGAATGGCTGGATACATTCACAATTCCACCAACAATGTATTAGTGTCCCTGTTTTCCCATATCCCCTTCAACATTGCACATTATCTTTCCCTGTCATTCTAGCCAATCTAACAGGTGTGTAGTGGTGTCTCAGAGTTGTGTTAATTTGCATTCCTCTGATTAATAATGACTTGGAGCATCTTTTCATATGGCTAGAAATAGTTTCAATTTCTTCATCTGAGAATTGTCTGTTCGTATCCTTTGACCATTTATCAATTGGAGAATGGCTTGATTTCTTATAAATTAGAGTCAATTCTCTATATATTTTGGAAATAAGGCCTTTATCGGAACCTTTAACTGTAAAAATGTTTTCCCAGTTTATTGTTTCCCTTCTAATCTTGTCTGCATTAGTTTTGTTTGTACAAAAACTTTTCAATTTGATATAATCAAAATTTTCTATTTTGTGATCAATAATGATCTC
Organism: Sminthopsis crassicaudata; assembly: GCF_048593235.1. Classification (NCBI taxonomy): domain Eukaryota; kingdom Metazoa; phylum Chordata; class Mammalia; order Dasyuromorphia; family Dasyuridae; genus Sminthopsis; species Sminthopsis crassicaudata. The sequence continues at coordinate 98,657,995 of NC_133619.1, forward strand.
TAGTTCTTCTTTGGATATAAATTCATTCCCCTTCCACAGGCCTGAGAGGTAAACTATTCTATGTTCCTCTAATTTATTTATAATCTCATTCTTTATGCCTAGGTCATGAACCCATTTTGACCTGACCTTGGTGTATGGTGTTAAGTTTGGGTTAATGCCTAGTTTCTGCCATATTAATTTCCAATTTTCCCAGCAATTTTTGTCAAACATTGAGTTCTTATCCCAAAAGCTGGGGTCCTTGGGTTTGTCAAACACTAGATTATTAAAGTTATTGATTATGTTGTCCTTTGGACCTAACCTATTCCACTGGGTAGGTTTTTAAATTTTAGAAGTTTTTCTTTTGTTGCTGTTTAGTTGTTTCAGTCATGAAACCCATTTGGCATTTTTTGGCAAAGATACTGGAGTGATTTGCCATTTCCTTCTCCAGTTCATTTTACATTTGAGGAAATCGAGGCAAACAGGGTTAAATGACTTGCCAAGATTGCATAGCTAATAAGAATTTGAGACAAATTTGAACTCAGGAAGATGGTCTTCTTGACTGCAGACCCAGAACTCTCTCTTCTACATCACCTAATTATGCCACCAAAGCAATGTTCAACAACCATTTGCTAGCCTCAAAAAGATTAGATTTTCCACCTTTAGATTGAGGAATTCATCCACATGGAATTCAGATTAAACCATCACTGGAGATAGGAGGGAAAAAACAGAGAGAGACAGAAAAAAGAGATTTAGGGTTGGAGGGTTAGGAAACAATGATTAACTATTAAAGGAGACAGAATGAGAAAGAAGAGAGAAGATATAGGAAGAGGAAGAGGGAGGAGGAGAAGGAGGAAGAGGAAGAAAAAGAAAAGCAGAAGTAGAAAGAAAATAAGAAAAAAGAAAAGAAAAATAACAGATAAAAAGAAAGAAAGGAAGAAGAAAAAGAAGAGAAGAAAAGGAGGAAGAGGACAAAGAGGAGGAGGAGAAGAAGAAGAAAAAGGGAAAGAAGAAAAACAAAGAAGAAGAAAAGAAGATGACGAGGAAGAGGAGGAGAACAAGATTAAGAACAAAGTTACATTGGAAAGGGGGAAAAAAACAATGTTGAAAGCCAAAAAAAAATCAAGAAGGATGAAGACCCAGAAAAGACTACTGCAGTCAGTCAGCAACTGG